>NC_056728.1:267367701-267637701 GCF_019279795.1 Protopterus annectens
CACCTTAACCATTATACCAACCTCCCACCCCCAAACAGTGTTTAATTTACTTGTAGTTGGAGTCATGCAGCTAGTTAGTATGAGTTTAAGGGCTTAATTTGAACTCCATATTAAATCTGGAACATATTAACTGTTGTTAGAATAAACAAAGAACTATCACTGAAGCATGTAATACTAATTAAAAGTGAGTTGAGTTAATGAAATAGTATTCCATTGCTAGCTTTGATTAGACTGAGAGACCAGTTGGCTGTGTCTAGTTGTTGTTTGTCTTTTTGGCTTTTCCCGGTTAGGGGTCGCCACAGTGGGACTCCGGTCCGCTAATGATTGGCAGTAGATTTTTATGGTGCCGAGTTGCCAGCCTGACGCCCAACAAAAGGAATGCCCATTCACGCATGTCTTTCGAATGCCACTCGACTGCAGGGAGGACATGCAGACTCCACACAGAAGGCACTCCAGCCAAGAATTGAACAGGAGAACCTCTTGCTGTGAGGCAACAGTGCTACCTTTGCACCACCGCAGCTATATAGTTGGCTGTGTCTAGTAAACATGTTAATTTGTTCTATCATTTCTTTCATTAATTATTTATTTTCTTCATTAACTGGAGTAGAACACTGACACAAATGTTATTGTGTGATGTAGTAAAAGAATGATTCTGATATCAGATGCTTCAGGACAGCGTAAGACCTATGCCACTGGTACACGGTACAAACATCCCTTTACAAGTAAAACTTTCACAGGCTGTTGGCATTGATCTATGAGTGATCTCCAGCTCTCTTTTAGATATCTTTTAAGCTTTCTATTTTTTTAGCTATGCCATGTGACACTTTGTCAGTGAGAGTGGCTCATCTAGCATGCTTGCCTTTAGTGCTGGAAGATAAGATGTCTGTGTGTTCCATTCCCACTCTTGGAGATTGGATTGATTTTTTTCCATTTCTGCCACAGCAGTGCAGCATTAGGGTGCTGCATTCCTGAGTCTGCACTCCTTCAGATGAGGTATTATACCAAGGTCCCATCTACCAGAGCTGGTGGCAGCACTACGTAAGATTCCATGCCACTTACTGAAGAGAATAAAGAAGTTCAGCTACTGAAAAGAGACCTGAGTCCTAGTCCAATGTAAGTAAGTACATTAATAAATAAATAAATAATTACCTTACTTGAAATGGCTCCCACATGACTTTTACTTGTATTCTATAATATCTGTGTGTGGGTGTGTGACGTGTGTGTGTGTGTGTGTGTGTGTGTGTGTGTGTGTGTGTGTGTGTGTGTGTGTGTGTGTGTGTGTGTGTGTATACATGTGTATATATATATATATATATATATATATATATATATATATATATATGAGCATGTTGTATATTCATAGTATTGAGCCCAAAGACACATATTATAAGTGAAAACAAAAAATCCCCTTCACCCCACACAGTCCTTACTTATTGTATATATGAACTTCAGGATCACAGAACAGTTATGTCAAACCCAGATTTGATGAATATGCTTCACCTCAAAAAATCTAGATCCCTCAGAACCACAAGGGCGGGAGACTTAAACCTTGACACGGTTATAAATAGAATGTGCTGGAGGGACAGATTCATCACCCAGAGACTCCCTATGCTGTGGAACAAAATCCCGGTACATGTGAGGCAGAGCACCTCTCTGGCCTTGTTCAAGAGGAATCTTGACCAATGGATGGGAGATTGCAGATATACCCCAGGGATTACTTCAGTGTCACTGCTTGACAGAGGCACAGCAAAATGATAGGCATAGTTTTTATTCAAACTAAAGGGGTGGCGAAAGCCACATAACTATGGGCTAGGCTTATAAATGCCCTTGGGCAGATAGCCTAGTATGAACCTATGAACCTATGAACCTAAGTAGTGAAAGAGCAAATTCCCATTTTCATTATTTTGTGTTGGCGCGCGTTTGGATATTTACAAACACACAGACACACACACACACACACACACACACACACACACACACACACACACACACACACACATTCATATAGATGGAGATACATATGTATGTATGTATATATATATATCTATATATATATATATATATATATATATATATATATATATATATATATATATATGTGTGTGTTTGTGTGTATGTATATATATATTTATATATATATATATATATATATATATATATATATATATATATATATATATATATATATATATATATCTTTTAATTTTTCCAACTCTTTTGGGTTTCTAATACCGTGACGGGAATGGACCTCATTCCTAAGTCAAAGTAAGATGAAAGTTCATGAAATTAGTATTGTTTCAGTCTTTGATCTCAGTCAAAAGTGCTCTTTGCAGCACCCGGAATAATGTGCTCGGTAATGACTCCTTCTGCAGTTCCTATGGGGTTACATGGACTGGTAACATATCTAAATACAATTGTAGATTCTTTTTTATAAGACCCGTTGCGCCTACTACTATTTGAACTGTCTGGGTATCTTTCTTCCATATTGCTCTCGTTTCTGACTGCAGATCTTGATATTTTATAACTTTGTGTCTTTCTGTATGCAAGACACTGTAGTCACTAGGTGTGACGATTTCAATGATCAATACTACTCTTGTCTTCTTTTCTTGGACCACTATGCCCAGTTTTCTAGCATCTATCTTTTGAACTGTTGATAATGGGTGATCCCATGTGATATAAATGTCATAATTTTATATGATGCTTTGTGGTACGTTTCCAGGGTTTTTCAGCCACTTCAGTACTATAATGTCTGCACAATCCCCAGTGCAACAATCTTGCCACATTATTATGCCTTTCAGTATACAGCCCTTCTGCCATTAGTATATCACAACCAGCAACGAGGTGTACGACTGTTTCCAATTTGGTTTTACAAAACCTAAATTTGTCTGTTTCTTCCACATGTTCAATGGACTTTGTAAACCAACGTGTACGTAACCCACTGTCTTGGGCTGCCAATATTAACATTTCATCTCTTGGTTTGAACTCGCCTCTTCTTAACCATTACTGCATTTGTTCCTGAACAACATGAGTTTCTCTAGAAGTTTTCTATACTTGCAACTATATTTATGTATTTTCCACATTTCTTGCCTTGTCATCTGGTCTTTTACCTTATATTCTTTCGTTTTTTGGCACATTCAGTTGCTACCTGATTTTTATCTACTTCTGATTTGATTTCCATTCCTGCTTGATGCCACTATGCTTCTGCTAGATTAAGCAGAGAAGTCATCTTAGATTTATTCTCTTCATGTTTCAAAACTTTCACTACGTTTGGGTCTTATGAGGTTAGCAGATATGTGTGGAGTCCCATAATAGCAGATCTGTACATATAATCAATTTCAAGGAGGCCCATCCCTCCTTTGGAATGGGGAATGTATAATCTTGGATTTTTATAAATCATTTGGTAAGCATGAAGAATTCTTCTTGTTTTCCTATGTTATCTATACAACACATTTTGGGGCTAGTCAATCACTCCCAAACTGTAAGTTAGGACATGAAGTGCAAATTGGTTTATAGCTTGGATTTTATTTCTAGATGTCAGTGTTGTTTTCAGGATTAATTTAAGTCTTCTGAAGTATTCCTTACTAAGTTTTATTTACATTTCTTCATGTTTTATTGTTGATCCCTCATCATTTCCCAAATATTTATACACTCTTTCTTGCTCAAGTTCTTTTATATCACATTCTTGTCCCAAACTGATGTTTTCCTGCTTTAAAGGTTGCTTTTGCACATTTATCAAGACCAAATGATATTCTTATATCATCTGATAAAGTTTTGACAACCTGCAGTTCCTCATCTTATGAGCTATACAGTTTTAAATCATCGACAAAGAGAAGATGAGAAGTCTTTACACTTTGTTGTTTTTTAGGAGCCAAATTGTAGCCATGGCCTAAACTGTTAAGTAAACTGCTTAATGGGTTAAGGGCAAGGCAGAACAGCAGCGATGATAAAGAGTCACCCTGGAATATCCCCCTTTGAATTTTTATCCCTGGAATAATAATCTGTCCTTTAGCATGACTTAATTGCAAAGTGGTCTGCCACTGTTTCATGGTCACTGTAATGTAGTCAGTCAGTGTAGGGTGTATCTTATACATTTTTAAGCACTCTCTTATCCATGAATGTGGGATACTATCAAATGCTTTTTTATAGTCAGTCCATGCCATACTTAAATTCTTCCCCTTTTTACAGTTCTCCACTATGACTCTATTTAACAACAAATGATCCTTTGTTCCATATGACTTTCTTTTATTGCCCTTTTGTTCTATTGCCATAATTGAGTTTTCTTCTAAATGACTATACACCCTGTCAGCATCATTTCCCGTATATAGTTTATAAGTCATCAGAAGGCAAGTTATTGGCCTATAATTTTTAGGGTAGCTTGCAGGTTCACTCTTAAATAGGAGCAGTGTTTTGCCTGTTGTTAGCCAGGTTGGTGTCTGTTCGTGGTGCGCATATAAATATTTCTTACTCCTGGCTTAATCCTTGTGGAAAGATGTTAATACTTTTAACCAAAAGCTAGATAGTGCATTTGGGCCTGGGGATTTCCAATTTGAGGCTTTTCTTAACTTTGTTTCAATCTCTCTGGCTGTTACTTCATCCCATTTCATATCCTGCACCTTTAAACTTCTTATTGTTTTACTTCTTCTATCCATTTAGCATCTTTGTTATGTTCCACAGGATCTTCATAGATACTTCTCCAAAATGTATCTACTTCCTCTTTTTTTGGTGGTCTTTCAATTCCTTTTATCTTATTTCCCAATTCTCTATAAAACGTTTTTGGGTCATCAATAAATTGCTTATTTTGTGCATTTTCTTTATAGCTGTGTATCTTCTAACTTTTTCCACCTTCTAAGTTTTTCCACCTGTGCTGAAATTTTTAGTTTGTTATTTGCAATAGTGCATGATAGATCCTGGTCTGTTTTAATACTGTGCATTGCTTTAATCACATCTATCTTTCTTAGTATTTTGTTGATCTATTCCCTCTTCTCTAATCGTCTAATAGTGACACTTCTTGTCTTAATTGCTTTATAGTTTTCTCTATTCTATACTTCATTGATGGTATTCGATTTCTCCCCTTCCTTTCCCTAACTACCTTGTGTTCTTGTGGTAGAACTTTATCAGTTGTTAATTTAGCTGCACAGTAATATATCATGTTTACTTCTGTTATATCACATGGAACTCTATGGACAGTACTAATTACTGCATTCATTTGCTTTAACAGATTTCTGACTTTTTGGGTTTTATTGACCTTCTACAATCTATTTCTGTCATTGATCTTAATATAGCTATCCATGTCTATTAAATCAAGCAACTCTTCTCTTAGCTAATTTTCTTCCAAACTGAGAGCACATCCCTTGTTTTCCGTTTCCTGTGAGCATTCTATAGAAAGTTCTAATAGCAT
Organism: Protopterus annectens; assembly: GCF_019279795.1. Taxonomy (NCBI): domain Eukaryota; kingdom Metazoa; phylum Chordata; order Ceratodontiformes; family Protopteridae; genus Protopterus; species Protopterus annectens. Next base: position 267,373,100 of record NC_056728.1, read on the forward strand.
CTTCCTGTGGCACCTTCTCTTCAATTTCATCCTGTGCCATCTGTTGCTCTGCAATATGGGAACTTGCTGGCCTATCACTCCTCAACATTGACTGCATCAGAGTTTCCACAGTTTCCTGTTCCTTTCCTTGGTGTCTAGCTTCAGGTGAACATTTGTACTGGCTCCAAAATATCTTGATGTGGCACCTGACCAATTGCTTCCTGTTGCACTGGTTTCCCCTTAATTTGGATATCCAGTGCTCTATCCTGTTGTGGTGTTTTCTGCATTCGATTTTCTACACTGAATCCTTCACTTTGCAGGTACTCCATAACCTTATTTTCTATTTTTTTAACTTCTTACTAAGCTCCTTTTCTATTTTTCCTCTTTGTATTCTTATTTTTTGTATTGTAAAGTTTTCCATGTCCAGATTCCTTTGCCTGTATTTCTCTTCAAATATCTTTGGTGCTGCTCTTTTTATATTGGTTAGTTTTATTTTCTCCATTATATAAATATTACACCATATTAAATCTCTTTTTCTTTCCCATGTTCATATTTCTTCTTCAGATGTTTCCTGATCTTCCTGTTTCTCCTTACTTTGAGGACTCACTACATCATGCTGTAATGTAATCTGTATTACACCTTCTGTACCAAACCCTTCACTTCGCAGGCACTCCATAACTTCAACTTCTATTTTTGTAACTTCTAGTTTACTAATCTTCCTTTCTACATTCCATCTTTGTGATATTATTTTTTTATTGTAAATATGTCCGTATCTGGATGCCTTTGCCTGTATTTCTCTCCAAATATCTTTGGGGCTGCCTTCTTTATATTGATGAATTTGGCTTTCTCCTTTGTATAAATATTGCGCCATATCAGATCTCTCTTTCTTTCCCATGTCCATACTTCTTTGTTATATTTTTCAAATATCTCTAGATTTTATTGTTTATATTTTTGCACTTCCTCAGATGCTTCTTTTTCCAAACAGATCAAACTTTCTTGATCTGTATACTGTTTTCCACAAATCTGTTGTATTAATGAAAGCAAATTTTCATTTGAAGCTTCCGACACTTTTTCTTGTGGAAGTATTTTTCTTTCCCCTATTTTCTCTCTTAATCATTTGGTATATCTTGCATTTGGAATTTCTGAGCTTTTTGCATAATAGTAACAATACATCATTTTTTTCTTATTCTCAGTAGTCCACTCTATCGTTTTTATGGCTCTTTTTTGGCCTATCAGTTTTTGTGATTTTTGTGGACTGCTACTTCCTTCTACAACAGGGGGGCCATCCTCCCCCTGGGCCTAGCCTGGCCCCATTGTAATAATGTTTCTGTATTTTGGGGATTCTACACTGTCATTTTTTTCCAGTCCTGGCACATGTGCGCCTACCAGGACTGGGCACTTTTTTATCCTGAGTCTTGTACACCCAGCTTATTTGTTTTAATTTTTGACCTACGTGTGTCCATGATATATGCTATATAAATGCAGTCTGTATATCAGTGTCACCTTGGTGAGATTTTGTGAAAACAGGGTCCACCTCGCCAAGGTACTCACCAAGACTTGAGGATGAATTCAAATTCAGCACTACTAATCTCTTTTGCTTGCTGACTTTTCATCTCACCATTCGGAATATAATATATATATATATATATATATATATATATATATATATATATATATATATATACATATATATATATTTATATGTGTGGGAACGGGTCTACTTTACATGGTCGACTTTCCACAAAGTCGACTTTCATATGGCCGAGACCATATGATCATCTTTCGGAAAGCCGACCATGTAAAAGAAACACAAAAAACACAACAAACACTTACCTTAAAACTGTTAGAAGGGGGCAAGCCCCCTGCACCCCCCTATGAGGGGCTTTGTGCCCCCCACACACACACACCCCGTAACTTAAATATACCAACTCCGGGATCGCACTACAGTGCGGAAAAGGGAAATTTTACCATTCAACACTGTACAGAGATAGCAGTTCCCCATGGCCGGCTTTTTAAAAGTCCGACATATGGTCTCAGCCATATGAATTTCGACTTTGTGAAAAGTCGATCATGTGCAGGGGACCCATGTGGGAGCTGCACTTTCCATTGAAATAGAAGCTCTTCAACATCTGACAAGCTGATTGACATACTGGCTTTGCCAGTACAGTATCGAGGTACAATGTGGGTACAATGTGGGTTGGGGAATATGTGATTTTTCCCACTGTAGTTGATAAATACAATTAGATGGGGAAGTGGGGTGCATTGTGTGTGGGTTTTTTTGATCCTTTGTGGATTGATGCTTTGGTATTTGACAGTTAAATGGCGACTATTTTAGGATCAACAAGTTGCCATTTCAATGGAAGAATGCGCATCCATATGTATGTATATGTATGGTTTTGTGTGTGTGTGTGTGTACACACACACACACATATATATATATATATATATATATATATAGAGAGAGAGAGAGAGAGTTCCTTCTCAGATTGCACATTCATTACTTCTGATGTTGTTAGAATTATAAAATCAATTAGCAACTGTATTCATAATAACTATTCCTTGAGCAGTGTAGCTCACATATGTCAAATGCATATTACACTGACATTTCATTACATTTTATAGTAATGTTCATAGGTTTCATATTTCACCCTAAAATATTATAAAATTGACTTAATATTCATGACTGTACCTTCCATGTTACATCATGATCTGTAGGGAATAGAATTTCTCATAATTTACATTCTTTCTCTTTAACATACCTTTTTCATGCTTGTCCAGAAATTTTGAGGAAAATTTACTCTTAAGTTATGTATATTATATATTTCTTGACTCATAAGCCGTCACTCTGTCTTCTTGAAGTAGAATTGCCACAGACCATTTGACAGTTTATCTACTTGTAAACATATAAGTTGTGTCATATTTGTTTATTATTTATTTAGTTAGTTCCATTTGTTTAACAGGAAAGTCATACTGGGCAAAGAAGCCCCTTTACAGTGGATGCCTGAGGAGAAAAGCTCCACAAGAAACAATATAAGTAGTGCTTATAAAACTATTTACAGTAGTACTTAAAAACACTCAATACTCAGGTAACATTAGCAGCATTATTGTACATATTGAGGAAGAAAAAAGCAAATAATTCTGAAATAAATAATTATATTTTGCAGTAACATGGTCAACATTGGATGAACTTAAGTAATATCACATTAGTTCAGATATAATTACATAAATTTTGTCATAAGTAGAGTAGAAAACAAAAAAATGAGAGAGTAGATAGTCACTGACATGTATGTGCACATAGGAGAGGTAGCTTAGGAATAATTTAGCCTGGGGAATAGCAGGGGCACAGCCAGGAGTTAAGCAGAAACAGTTTTAATTTATCATTGAAGATATCTGCATTGTTGAGAAGGCTTATTGGATGGGGAAATGAGTTCCAGGATTTTGAGATACTATTGGAGTAAATAGCATTACCTGCTTTGTTGTGAGCTTTGTGACTTGAAGGGAGATGCTTGTCAATGGAGCAAGGAGCTATATTGGTGGATTGGAGTATAGTATACCACTTAGTTCAGGGTGAAAGATTCATCTGTTTGAAAACTGAAGTTGAGATTAGGTGAGGAGGTGAGGTAGTTCAAGCAGATTCAAGTGTCTGAGAACAGTACAGTGATGTGTGGAGTATGGCTTGTTGCAGCAAGTTTTTATTACAGCATTGCTCAAATTTAGTTGTCAAGATGGACTGGAGGTTGGTGAAAATAGTACAGCAGACAGTAGTGTGGGCAGCAGGAAGTTGGGTGCTAATGTTATTTGACTGCTGTCAGTCGAATATTGCTTAGCTTTATGTAGCTGACCTAACTTCTAATGTGTTTTTGATTATTTGTTGGTTGAAGAGATTGAATTTCACATCATAGAATGTCAGTGTAGGAGTTCAGTAACTAACCTTTAAATATTTCAAAGTCTGAATATTCTGTTGACCATTTCTACAGTAGCTTCCTTAGAGGTAGTTATATCTGACAAGGTTGGAATGACATATTGCCAGTGGCGGCTGGTGACTTCAAATCAAAGGGGGGCTGCAGGAGACAGATGAATGGCTGGGGCCAATGGGAAGGGGTGTGGCCAACTAGAAAGGGGCAGGGCTATGCTCAAAACCACAAAAACTGGGACTTTAATTAAATATGCTGCCCTAGGTGCCAAACCATCATTATGAGAGTCCAGTCAAGACAAAATGAAGTGTAGAAGAAAAAAAATATTTCAATGCATTGGCTATGTGACAGCTTACTTAATATCTAGATGGAAACAAAAAGGTTGTGAGACTTGAAAAAATAAATTACTTTTTAAATACATTATTGGAATGCCAGTCAAAATCAAGTATAAAAAAACAAGCACCACTCAACTCAAACCACTTCTCCTTGCACTGCGGTTCTCATTACAATTTAAATTCAGCTTTATAAAAGTACCATATAACATGCTGAAAGTAGCAATCTCTGTGATACTCCCACTTGTAAAAATGTTTCTTATCCAAAAAAGACCTGCTGCCTGACAACAACTATCTACTTGTTTCATGGGAAAAAATATTATCAAAGTAAAAAATTAACAGCAAACAAGAAACAACCTCAGGATAAATTGCTTAAAGGATTACTGCACAGGTTATGGACCACATATGATAGATTGGCATTCTGTTTAGTTTAGGGGTAAAGCCTGCAAAGATGACTGCAAGTCTCCAACAAATGTAATGAACTTCTGAAAATACTGTAATCCTGTCCTTTATTACAAATACTGTCATATGCATTTCAATACCTAAGGCTTATACGTTATCTAGTTATGTAAATATTCTCTGCATGGCATCAACAAAAAGGCTTTCAGTGTTGGTAATTCTTTAACCATATGCTTATTAAAGCTTACTTGCATCTTACAATCTCAGACAAGCTTACCTGATAATCATTAAAGCATTGCTACTTAAACACAAAGCGACAGGCACTGTAACAACATGCATTTTCTGAATAATAAGAAGCATAAATTAATAGTATAAAACTATGACAGAAAAGCAGAACATTCTGCAAAATCAAGGACAGATGAAAACCCAACACTGTAGTACTTGTGTCTACCCTGGATGGGGGGATACTCTGCACACTTACACTGCATAACTGCTCCTTGCCTTGCTTGGACACATCCAGCGTTCCTACATGGGGGAGTGGGGTGCAACAAGCATGTCACAATTTGAAATTTCTCTGGCTGATGGTGATGGCCCTGACACATTTGTCATACTTCTCAGTCTCAGAGCAAGAACTCTGGACAAAGCCATAAACAGAAGTCAGACAAAGGCCCAAAAAATAACAAAAATTTTTAAATATTGCTCTTATAAACTTAGAAAAATAATAGAATAGCAGGTCTTGCATTAGTAAGAATTTTCTGAAGGGTATGACATCCAAAACTCAAATGTCTGTCATTATTTTCCAACTTCAGTCTTTAATGATTTGCCACTAATTTGCCAGAAAACCACAATTTTATGAAAAATGAACCAAAACTATGATGCAAAAATATAAAATAGCCACACAGTACAGCTGAGAACCTGTCAAAGAAGGGACACTTTTTTAATATTAGTACTAAGTTGAGCAGTTGACAAACAAAAAGAGAATCGACATGCATTTCTGAAGTAAAAGTAATCTATAACTCTGATCATTACAATTATCAGTTGTAAGCCCTGCATATTTTCTTCCAAAATTGCCATTTTGCGGAGGGATTATTAGGGGGAGAGCAGCATTTTGAGCCAAAGTCAGGGACAATTGAGAGGTTTGGATATACCTAATTCTATAAAGCAATTTATTTGCATGTACCTCTCAACCTCTTAATGCAGGAAATATGGACAAGGCCAAATATATTGGGGGAACATACAGACAGTACTAAAAATTGCTCTTGTATAAACTTAGTTGCCAGAATAACAGGTCTTGCTTTAGCATGCATTTTTCTGAAGGGTATGAAGTTTGAAACTCAATGTCTGTCATTTTAACTTCATTCCTAAATGATATGCCAGAAAACCACAAATTTTATGAGGAACAAACCAAAAATAAGAAGCAAAAATCTATTCATTCTGTAAATATCTGAACAGTGGAGAGGTATAGTTCAGCCGTGGCTGTCTTTGAGTTTGCTGCCCTTCCCCCCTCACAAAATCATGGTCAAATGGGGCCTCCCCCCTGCAGCCATTCCAATGTCCCATTACTTGGCTGTTTCACCCCATTTACCATAAACACTGTAATGTGCATACTTCTTTACTTCTACGATGATTTGGATTTCATTTAAAAGTTTTATTTTACATTTTACAGCAGCGGTAGCATTGTTGCCTCACAGCAAGTGGTTCTCCTGTTCGATTTTCAGCTGGAGTGCCTTCTGTGTGGAGTCTGCATGTCCTTCCCATGGTCGAGTGGCATTCGAAAGACGTGTGAATGGGCGTGCCTTCATTGAAGATTGGGCGTCAGGCTGGCAACTCGGCACCATAAATAAAAAATCTACTGCCAATCATTAGCGGACCGGAGTTCCGCTGTGGCGATCCCTAACTGGGAAAAGCCAAAAAGACAAACATTTTACATTTTACAGCATAAACACTAATAGATATCTGCTAAACAAAGCAATGCAGTCTCACAATGAAAATAGACTTAACATTAAAACTTTTCTGCCCTTGAAACTCACATTCATTGAAACAGCATTGAAACACACATTCAAAGAAAATACATCTGGCCAGTGGCAGATAAAGATTAACTATGGGCTCTTTTCAAATCACAGGCCCCTTGCACACGAAATATACATGTGTACTTTGATACACCTTCCTGATTGTATTAATTTATATTCCTTGCATATTACAGTACAGTTGTTAGAGGGCATTTTAAATTTATTGTTTTGAACATTTTTCCAGTAAACAATGAAACAAAATGCATGCACCAATAATGACAAAACTGCCCAATTCAGAACATTTCCATCATAAAAGTCTGCTCAAACTTCTACAATCCACCAGTATCAGTAAATATGCACAATCTCTGCAGAAGTAAAAGTCATCTAAATAATTCCACATTAAAGAGATCTGTAACGAATGAAGAGGTTGCTGTTAGCAAACAACTTTACATTTCATTGTTTCATCTACAAATAAAGTGCCTGTTGCCCTTGAAGAATAAATTACCCATGTTACATTAAAAAAATGATAAGCTAGTAACATTGCAATAGGAAATGGATGGCAAACTGATAACAGGTTGATAGTTACTAGGTATCTCTACTAAGGAGGACATTCTCAGGAATACAGCATCTACCTCCTTTAAACATTCAACACAATACAGTAATGCATCTACATACTGTGGGAGTAGAACCCACAGCTTTCTGCATTGAAAGCAAGTACACTACCTGTTGTGCTATTAATGCAAGCAGACTCAGCATAAGCAGCACTAAACTTCTCTTCCCCTGAAGCTCTTAGCTCCTTGTAAAATCCACTTGACAATCAACTGTATCTCTCAACTTTGCAGCACATGAGCACAAGAAATATGAAAAAACCCAAAATGTATTGGGGGGGGACAAAAGCCCAAAAACCAGGAACACATTTTAAACATTGCTTGTATAACCTTGGAAAGTTGCTAGAATAAAATGCTGTGCTACCCCCATGCATTTCACTGCCAATTCTTGGCCCCAGGACCCTGTGCACTACAGTTAGAGCAACGTACCACTTTGCCAGATCAGCTGTTTCTTAAAAGACAGGAAGACTGAAACTTAAATGGCTATCATTTAGTGAATTCAGTTCTCACCATAGCTCTCAACATCTTAGCACAAAACACCTGGACAAAGCCAATAATGGGGGAATATAGCCCCCAGACATATTCAGTGAATTCGGTTCTCACCATAGCTCTCAGTCTCTTAGCACAAAAAAAAATGCACAAAGCCAATAATGGGGGAATATAGCCCCAAAAATAGGGACACATTTCAAATATTGATCTTATAAACTTAGAAAATTGCTTGAATAAAATGTTTCATGTTACCATGTACTTTCTGAAGAATATGAAGTCTGAAATTCAAATGTCTGTCATTATGTAGTGAATTCAAACTCCAGAAAACCACAGATGTTATGTGGAACAGAACAGAACAAAAATATGAGGCAAAAATCTGAATGTTTTTCACAAGTGGTGGTTGGTAGGGAATTCAGGCTCTTGTTACCTGCACCCAATGTTGTGATTTGAGCCTGAGTTACTCTCTCTCTAGCCACCAGTTAACTGGGGCATTTTACACACACACACACACACACACACACACACACACACACACACACACACACACACACACGTACTAAATCTGGATGCAGAGTCCTGTCCTCAAAGTCTGCAGCAGCAGCTCCTCTGTTTCCTGGTGCTGGAATAATAAGTCAGTTCCCTTCATTCAAAAGTCCACAGAATAAATGTAAATGACTCCATTCAAAACTCAGCGCCGGACAGTTTCCATGCAAAAGTCTGCTCTACGAGTTCAGATTGAATGCCATGCATGCGTGTGCTGCCTCAGCTTGTTTTGAGCATGCACAAACTGCAGACCTTGCAGACTAATCCCCTTCCAGTCTATGCGGTTGTAACCACATAAACTTCTGGGGCATCTGTAGACTGCTGCCTTCTTTCTGAATCTGGACTGGTTAAACAGCAATGTGGATTCAAGTTTCCAAGCACGTATGAGTGAGTTGTGGGATTTTTTTTTTATTTTGGTTACAGCTGGGGTGAGTTCCAGGATTTTTTTAAATTTTGGTTACAGCTGGGGGGGTGGGGGGGGGGCAGTCCTGCAGTTCAATATCACAAGCCGCCACTGCATATTGCACCATACTAGGGAGTCACATACAATATGACTTATGAGGCTTCTGCATATTCAAAATTGCTCTGACTTTATCTTGATCAGGTTTAAAATTATCCATAGTCAGATCATAGCCCATGTATTTGAGAGTTGATAGATATTTGGCACTTTTATGTAATATCAAGCCTGTTTGCCTCATTTTAGCAGTTTAACTCTGTATGATCAGCAGCTATACTGATATTGCCTTCCAACATACCTCTGAACCTCTAAGTGCAAGAAATATGGACAAAGTTAAAAGTAAGGGGGGTGCAAAGACCCAAATCAGGGAATAGTTTTAAACACTGCTGCTATAAACCCAAAAAGTTGCTAGAATAATTGGTTTTGTGTTTTTGTGCATTTTGTGAAGGATATGAAGTGTGAAACTCAAATGCATATCATTATCTAGTGACTTCAATCAACATTGATTTGCTAGAATACCATAAATGTTATAAGGACATTCCATGAAAATGTGGACAGTTAAGAGGTATGTTCCAACCCTTCAGTCACTTCTTCCTCTGCTTTTTCTTTGAAAGACTTCAGGGACTGACAAGATTCCAAAAGTTAGTCTTATAAATCTATACCTGGCTGTAAAAGTATTAAATGTGTTCAAATTCAGATTAGTCCCATCTAGTCTAATCTGCAAAAACCCTGGTTAGCATTGAGCACAGATTAGAATTTAACATTTAGCATAGTAGCAACTGCTTTCTTGGTTGTTTGAAGCAAATAATATCCTGTTTTTATCTATCTATCTTAGTCTTGAGGATTCTTTCATATTATCATTTTATCCTGCTTTTTACCTGTTACCAAGCTGTTTACTTGTTCAGTCTGTTCATTTTGCAGTACAATAATTCCCTTGAAACCATGCACTTTTAACTCCTGTTTATTCTTGTGCCTTTGTATACTGGAATTCCTCATAAAAATAACCTATAACCCTTCTATAATTAATTAATTAAATTATTTAACATTTGTTCACCAGATAAGTGGACTGGTGTGAGGATCCTTTTTGGACATGACCCATTGGGCAACTGCAGTGTACAGACAACAACATGAAGGTCAAAAATCAGAATGAATACATAGTAGTTGCATTGATATGAGCTGATCAGATAAAGATGCAACACAAGAGCAAAAGCTTCTGAAGTATGTAGAAAGGAAATAATCAAATAGAATTATGCAGTATATACAAGGGAAATACTCAGAAATGCAAAACGTACTTTAGATAATCAGAGTCGATGCAGAGTTTTCCAGTGGTATGTAACCATTTAAATATATATATAAAAGCAATGCTAAGATGAGTTATGAAAAATATATATAAGGTAAATAAGTACAATTGCATATAGTAATCATAGTAATCATAGTAAGAAGGAAAAAAAAAGAAATCTTTGTCAAGGGCATACTTTGCATTAAATCAATGGAGATGTTCACCGTTAGACACAATAGGTACTAATGAAGGTGGATACGAATTGGGTAGTTAACCAATATTGACTTGCACACCACCACATGTAATACTGAAGTAATTGTCTTCTTTGACCGCTGATTTATTTAAAAAAGTAGTGCTTACTGGAAAATACATAAAAATGAATGGAAAAGAGTGAATCCACTTGTTTGCATGCACTGACACACACACTCACAAACACACATGCACACACGTGTATGCACAGTTACTTTCAAGGCACACAGAGCATCCATGTCCCTGGTTGAGTGTAAAGTGGATGAGGCTGCAACTTGTTGAATGAGTTTCCTCATCTTGTGACATGACAATCAGTGTTTTTCACTGAAAATCACTGCATGCATTGTTTCGTGTAGTGCACTGACAGTGATTTAAAGTTTTAAGATGTACTGACAGTGATTTAAAGTTGTAAGACTTTTCAGTATTCTCCATAATTGTGTAACCAAAGGGGTGACCCCCATCATGGGGGGTGTAGCAAGACCTATCCTCTTGGTAGAGTTCTGTTTTGTGACTGGTTGAAGCTTCTATCAGTTTGTTTCAGTCAGGTGTTCTGACTGATTTTGACTCATCAGGATGTAAGGGAATCCATAAATACACACACATACACACTTTCACGCGCACACACACACACACACACACACACACACACACACACACACACACACACGCACAAACTTACAAACATCTCAACTGCATGTGTTTCTTGATTCTGGCATAGTGTTTTGTGACATTTTTAGGGGCTAGGTGCACCAGTTTGAGAAGTCTCATTCGTATTATAATATAAATGTATTATTTCATTATCAGTAGCAAGAATAAAACTCACTGTGTTGATGGAGTAAATTGTCATAAAATATTTAGCTTGTGAAGGTTAGAAAATAAATGTATCCATATCCTATAACCTTATCCTGCTTTTGATAGTCTTAGTATAGCTAGCTATTAAAAGGTATACATATCAGTAATAAAGAATACCCCCTCCCGGCTATAACATTTATTGCCTAGACAGAAGCCCAAAGAGGGGAGGTAGAGTGTCCATCCTCTGAAAAGATGACCTGAATTTCTTACCTGTCACCATCCCCTATCCTTGACTTCCACTCTGCTGAACTTATCATCCTAAACTGCCATCTTAACCTGCACAAGAAATTTGCTATTACTGCCATCTACATCCCCCAGGAAACAATATACCCATCCTAGAAAACATCCTATCCTGGTTTACCCATAATATACACTATGAAACCCTAATTCTAGGGGATGTCAATATTGACTGGTCCAAACTTACAACTGACTCACCTCAACTCAGTATCAACCTCCATGACTTCCATCAATTGATAACATCCCCCACTCTCTTCTCTAGAAGTTTATCCTCCAGCTCAACCATTGACTGGATTCTAACTCCCCTTTCCTCTTCCAAAACCCCACTACCTTACCTGACTGTCTAAGTGACCATCTCCCCACTTACATCCTTAGCCACTCTACCCACTCACACATGGCCCACCACTACAGAGATTGTCGTAAACTATCTAACTTTAATATCTCCCTGTTCAACTCCATACTGTCTAGCTCTGACTGGTCCATCCTTAGACTTCCCCCACAAGATGCAGTCAACAAATTCAACAACATTTTCCTGTACACCCTTAACTCCCTTGCTCCCTCCAGGAAAATTAGAATCAAATCAAATTATGCTCCCTTGCTCTCTAAAGATACTAGATCCCTAATGCATAAAAGAGACAGCACCTGGAAAGCCTGGCATAAAACAAAGGAACCTTCCCAATTTCAAAAATATAGAGAATTGCGGAATCTAGTCAAGAAACTAACTAATAAGGACAAAAAGTCCTACTATAGCTCTGCTCAAGTAGACAACAAATCCAACCCCAGTAAATTCTTGGCTACCCTCAGCAATATCCTCTCTCCTGGTTGCCCTTCAAATCCCTCTCCTTACCCAAACAAATCACCACAAGAAACTGCTACTGTCCTTAACAAGCACTTTATTGAAACACTCCAGAACCTCACTCACGCCAACTCAAACACAACTACACCACCAGCCCCACCTGACCATCTTAATAAAAATCTCTTATCCTTTCAACCTGTCTCCACCTCCTGCATTAAATCATTTCTTTTGAAACTTAAACCCTACTCACCCTCCACAGATAATCTCCCCCCATATTTCCTCAAACTTGCTGCTGTCTCTATAGCCTATCCTGTATCAATTCTCATCAATAGATCCATCCAGGAAGCTACAGTTCCATCAGTTTGGAAATCTTTCTTCACTATCCCACTCCATAAAGGTGGTAATTCTACTGACCAATCTAACTATCATCCTATTGCCATCCTGTCACCCCTCTCTAAGATACTAGAAACATTTATTCACTTGCAACTTCTCAAATACCTCCTCCAGCAAAACCTTCTCACGCCCACACAACATGGTTTCCGCCCCAACCATTGTACATCTACTGCCCTTCTATCTTTCACACACACCATAGCAGAGGCTCATGACAACAATCTTCTCATATCCAGTCTCTTCCTCACCCTTTCCAAAGCCTTTGACACAGTATCTCATTCCATCCTCCTAACCAAACTTGCAAAACTTAATCTATCTGTTAACTCTCTTACCTGATTCTCCAGCAACCTCTCTCATAGACAACAATCTGCCAGATGGCTATCTTCCTACTCTCCCTATATTTCAGTCCCTACTGGAGTCCCTCAGGGCTCCATATTAGGTCCTCTGCTATTTAATGTTTTCACAAATGAGCTCTACACATCTTGCAAAAACATTTCCCTCATCCAATATGCAGACGACTCAACACTCATGTCCATCTGAAACAACGTCTCAGAACTACATTGCCTCACTCAACACACCTTTCTTACCACTGAAAAATGGTTGTCAGATAATCAACTCAACCTCTACCCCAAAAAGACTAAGCTCTTGCTTTTTCTCCCCCGCTCTCTTTCCCACCATAAATCCACTTCTGCTATCAGTTCCTCCAACAACACAATCATTCGGCCTGAACCTCAAACTAAACTCTTAGATGTCATAATAGATGATGATCTCAAATTTAACCTACACCTTCTCCAATGTATAAAAAAAAAACTAGGACTGTTGTATCATAATAAAAAATTCTAACTCCAAATGCTAGACTCTCCCTAGCTCAGGCATTCCTCCTACACTCACTTCTGTATGCAGCCCCAGTACTAACCTATATCCAGCACACTACCTTGACTAAAGTCCAACAAACATATCATAAAATTGCTAGATTCATTACCAACTCTCACTACACCTCACATAACTACCTTGCCCTAAACTCCTTGCAGTGGCTTGAATTCCCACAGCTACTGTTAATATCACAATTCCAAATTGTACACTCTATACTATATAAACCATCTTCCTGTCCAGCTCTCTCTACCCTTGTATCCACCTACTCCCCATCTCGGTCCCTGCACACTTCAAACCAGCAACTACTAGCAGTCCATCCACCAAAGAAAAATGTGGACAAATTACTATACAAATGCTCAGTTGCCCAGTCCTGGAATAAGCTACCCTTAGACCTACGTGCCATTATACACCCATCTCACTTTAAAAAGGAACTTAAAAAGCATCTGCTCAAGTCCAAAACTTGTCCCTGCCATAACCTGTCCTAACCCCCACTTTCAAAGTTCATAACTCCCGCCCATTCTACCTAGACTGCTAAAACAGCCTACTAAATCTCTCAAAGTATAAAACAAGTACACTTTCTAATCACATGGTATTATTCATCTCTAAAGATTTTTACATGTACAAGGCCTTATGCTGGTATACTATCCTACTCTTAATCCCTTCTCTACTCTTTCTATTGTATATTTATCTTGCCCCTCTTTTGGCTTTATCTTTAGATATGGCTAGCAGATTTCTAGATGTACTTGGACCTTGTTCTACCATTACTGCACAACTTTCTCACACTGTAGACTAAATGGGAATCTTTTTTTTCTGCAAAATGTTAAATGAATGTAACCAACTGTAAACTGTTTTTCTCTATAAAACATACACTGAATGTAATTAAATGTATCTTGTATTCTCTGTTAACATGTATATTAAATATAACTGGAGCTTTTCTCCTCGGGTCTCCACTGAAAATGGGTTTCTAACCTAGTTGGACTAACCCGGTTAACAAATGTCAATAAATAAATAAAGAAATAAAATAAAATACTGCTTTGGAAGCTAACAAGTCATTGAGTATTAAGTTAAAAGGTTTTAAACTCAGTTGCAGTATGGGAATATTGCAGCAGTTCTATTTATTTATTTATTCTATTTGTTAATTGGGTGAGTGGACTGCTCGAAGAACCACAACCTGGGCTGAAAGGTAGTACAGACATACCCAGAGATGACAGTTAATATTTAATTAGGGAAGTGCATCAGAGTCCATTTATACACAGTGTATGCAGTGCATAAGAATCATATTATTAAGAATATATCATTAAACAAAGGAGTTAGGTACTATTCAGCAGAGTTTACTTTGTCTGCAGCTGTATGGGGTGCAGAAGTAAAATCCATCTTCTTAGTGTTTATAAAAGTGCAATAGAGGAGCAGACATAATCAATCCATACACAGCCCCTTTTTCCTATTTTTTGCACATGGGGTTGGGGTGTCACTTCAACAGGATTGCCACTGTTGAATCCGTCATAATATAATTGAAAAAAATAATGTACTCAGTTAGAGATTTATTTATGGAAAGTTATGTTTATGAGGTCAGTCAAAGAGAAATACTCTGGTTTACAGAATTACTCATAGAGCATGTTTATGAAGTTAAATAAAGATTAAATGCTTAGAGCTTGACATGCAAGGTTTACTACAAATAACAAGTGTAGATTGTAGGAGGAAACACGGACATTGAGAGAAAGTAGAGGCATAGTTCTCAGCCTCTTCATGAAGAATCAGGATTAGAGTTGAGTGACAAAGGCCCCAAATAAGGCACACTTTCTAAATGTCTGTTTTCTTCACTCAGAATTTTCAAGAATAAGAGGATTTATACTGATTGCTTTCATGTCTGACATCACACAATGAGTTAACCATCACTGTTTTGTTAGAGTTATACAATGTATGGAAGACAGAGCAATACTTTGAGACAAAACTCAAGGAGAGTTAATAGCTGTAGGTGTGTGATCTAAGGGCTTGAGGTTTGGTTAAGCAAGTGAAGGGTGTAGTTGAGTAGGGAGTTAAAGAATAGTAGCCTGGAGATTAATAAGCAAGAGGGCTACAGCAATTCTCAGGGGAGGGTATAAGCAGGATGAGGTGACTGATTTATTAATGTCTGAAATATATAAGATTCAGAAGTAAAAACAGAGGCATCAAGTGGAAGGAAGTATTTGAGCTGTGGCATGAAGGATTCTGTTGGCCATCGTAGTTTACACATTGGGTGTGAGGAACCTGAATTTGCTGTATGTCCCTGGCTGATGGCTATAAAAATAAAAGAAGGAGTTATGGTGAAAGTGGACATTCCTGCCTAGTTCCTTTTGTAAGGCTAAATGCTTTAGACAGCTCAGCATCACATTTCACCCTAATTTGAGCTCCTTTGCAAATATTAAATATTAATGTTGTCTATGTTTGTAGAAACCCAGATGCCCAAATGATATATTCATAAATTCCCAAATTTCTCTGCTAGATGCTGTTATGTCATGCAAACCTATATATTATTGTTACACATTATGTCCTTTTGAATCATAAGTCTTCTAATAATGTTGTCAGATGTTTGCCTATTTTCTATAAACCTACATTGGTCCAGGTCTTTTACTGCTGGCAATATATGAGATGTTCTTTTTGCCAAAGTCATCATAACACTTTGTAGCCATGATTCAAAACTGAAATGGGTCTGTGTGACCCTCGATCAAGAGGATCCTTCCCAGACTTCCAAGATGCTGCACACTGATCAGCAGGTTGATTAAAGTTCTCTCAATGTGAAAATTGCAACAGATCAGTTATAGCTATTCATTTGGGAAAATTTCAGTTATGGGCTAGTAATTTTACTGCCTGAATATCAGCAAAGAAAACATTTGGTAAAAAAACTACAAGAAAAACCTACCCAAGCTCGTTTTCACTATGTGATTCATTAAAACCTCTTGTAAAAGAGGATAATGGGATATAAGCAAATGACCTCTTAATGACATCAGGTGTTTCAGCTATATGCTATTTCTGAATGCCCATGACATTTTTTTTTCTTTTTAAGTCTGTTAACAGACAAATTCAGGCCAATAAAGCCAAACTTCAGTAGCTGTGGACATCCATGTTTCAGTCTTCTTATGACCTCATCAGCGCAGCATAAGAGGACTGTTTGGCTAACCTTTAGAAACACGAGGTTGTTATACCCAACTGATGTCTGTAACCATTAAGGTGTCTGCAAAATATCTAATTTAACAACTAAATAAAAGAGTAAATAAGACACACAGCCAATCCAGTTAGTAAAAAGCAAGAAAAAAGCAAATATGGTGACAATTCCTCAAACAGCATCGAGCACCTGCTGCAAATAACCTAGAATTCCTTTACCTTAGCAGAATTTTGGCTCAATGAAGCACACCTACTCTTTAACCAAATTAGACAAAATTGATGCTTTTCATACCACAATCTTCCACATTTAATTTTAAAATATACTCACAGAACAGTACTGAATTTAAAATTGTGACTGAAGCAAAGTTATTAGGCATTACCATAGATCACAAACTCACATTTTAACATCACATTCTCAATGCCATTAAAAACACTCACTCCAAACTAGGAACATTTTACAAACATAAAGATTTCATGAATAGCTCAACCAAAAAAAAAAAAAACACTAGCCAATAGCTATTTGCTCTCTTCACTCCTATATGGAGCCCCCCCCATTTTCATTAATTTACATAAAACGTCGACAAATAATTTCCAGTCTTGTTTGTATAAGATCACCAAATTTGCTTCTGGAACAAAGTATCATTCACAAGAGTACCACACCCTAAAAGGACTAAACTGGCTCAAATTTCTCCACCATCTTGACTTCCCACAACTATCTTTAGCATGCAAAGTGATATACAAACCTGACAGCTGTCCTACCTTAAAATCAATACTACATTCCTACATCCCCACCAGAACCCTCTGTTCTGAAAACTTAGATCAATCAAGTCTTTCTCACAGCTCTTGGAATTTCTGTAAGCATAGGTGCTGGAAGCTGCTGAAGACTTGGGGGGCAGAGGGCAAGAGGGGCACTTATGTCCACCTAGTATTTTCAACCAATATAAATATATATATATATATATATATATATATATATATATATATATATATATATATATACACACACACACACACACACACACACACATACATATACATGTGTGTGTGTGTGTGTGTGTGTGTGTGTGTGTGTACATATATATATATATATATATACACACACACACATACACAAGTCACGGAGAACTGACTTTGTGCAAATGCGAGTCTTATCACAGCAGGGTAAAAGATTTTTACATAGTTAATCCCTCGGGCCAATCAGGTAAAAACACAATAAGGCTTCTACCTGAAGTTTGCAACTTAGATGCTCTGAATTCCTTGGAAATAAGTTCACTAATCCAGAAATGTTCAACATAATACAGACAAAAGTGCACAACACACAGAAAAACTTTGCATAACTACTAACATATTATAATACACTACTCTCTTCTCACACTGCATTCTTACAGGAAGGCCCCCAACCAAGAATCAGCAAGCTGCAATTAATATCCAAACAATGCTATAGGATCAAGGGTTCACAAATTTATAGGAGGTTACTATGCTAATAGCCATAGAACCTTTACCAGGCTAGTCATGTTATACCCATGTTCCCACAGGCCATTTTCCTTTTCCCTAGACTTCTGAGAAATAGATTCCAAATAGTTGAGTCCAGCATAAATCTATAAACCCATGTAGTAGTACCATAAACACTCAAGAAATAACTAATAAATGAAAACTATAATATGTTGTGGCATTAAATCCCCCCAAAGACTGCTTCGGTAGTTTCTCATGTATGCACAACCACCAAAATGAAACAGTTCCCCTAATGACTACCTCCCTCAGTAGTCTGTCCATGTATGCACAAAAAGCAAATGACATCAAAATTAATCATTTCCCCAAGGTTCCCGTAAGCAGTTTGTCCATGTATGCAAAAACATCAAAGTGAAACATCTTCCCGAATGACCTGCTCAATAGCCTGTTCATGTATGCACGTAAGGGAGAAGTTGCCTTGTATGCTAGGCAGAGGGCACTTCTTAGAAGTCTGTAGGATACTGAATATAGTGATAGGGCCTTGAGTCTGTCCATGTAGGACGTGTTGTTTAGGCATCAAATAAAGTAAAATCAAATAATTCTAATGCCTGTGTTTTATCAGTTCCTGAGATTACGTGAAGCACTAATCAATTAGTTTTAACCCTGTTTCTAACACAAGTGAGCAATCTATGAAATAAGAAAATCAGCCAACAGATCACTGGAAATGAATTAGTACTTCCACAGATCCAACCAGCACAACTGCTGTATTGTTTCATGTGTTTTAACAGTATGCAGTAAATACATCTTGCATGAAACTATTAAAAACTTTGCACATCTTTTTGTTGTTGCAGTGAAAGTGCAAGTTGAGTTGCGCAATATCCTCAGTAGTATGATGAGGGCATCTATAATGGCTTCATAAAGCAAACTGCTTTCATTTCTTAATGTGCTAACAATGTAGGGATGGCTCAGAGCCAGGGAGGTCACATTCTGTACTCTGCAGCTAAACAAGTGCAGGTACTCAAATGTCTTCTGTGACTCAGTGCTTCTAAAAAATAAATGGATTAATAGCTGTATTGTCTGCTTCTTTAACTGATAAATTGGCCAGACATAACTAGACTAGCAACTACCTTCAAACTTAAAAGGAATGACTACTTCAGGAGAAAGAATAGTAATGAAATATGGATGACTTTGTATGCAGTTTAACAAAATTAACTCCCACATTATAAAACTTGTGCACAATCCCAGTTTCTGCTCTGAGATTTATATCCCTTTAGATATATTCTCCCCACTTGTTTTCAATGTACCTTGCACACACATACCTCTAAAATGATTATTACAAAGGTAACCTGTTCTTTAAGGCACTCTCCAGTAATGTTATTTGCCACTTGTTTTACAACTTGGCAATTACATATTTTTCAGCAAAGTAAGCAGTTCTATTCAGTAAGCTACATCTGTCACACTCTCCTTACCCAGCCAAATAAACAGTAAACAGAGCACCAGCCATATAAACAGTAAACGGAACACCAGCCACCAGCCATATAAACATTAAAAGGAGCACCAGCCATATAAAGAGTAAGCAGAGCACCAGCCAAACAGTAAATGGAGCACCAGCCATATAAACAGTAAACGGAGCACCAGCCATGTAAACAGTAAACAGAGCACCAGCCATATAAACAGTAAATGGAGCACCAGCCACCAGCCATATAAACAATAAATGGAGCACCAGCCATATAAATAATAAACAGAGCACAAGCAATATAAGTAATAAATGGAGCACTTCTTACCGTGGCTGACTCGGGCAGCAGGCTTAGCGCTAGCAGCAATGAGATTGGGAAATACATTTTCTGAGCACTTTTGTGTTTTAAAATTCACGTTAGTGTGTGACGCATGCACGAGTCCTACTTAAAGAAAAGCAGGTCTTGCAGCTGTAAAATGAGGGGCGGGGGCCCCTCACTCTATGGTTCTAGCACCAATATTTGCAGAATTTTCTTTGCCTTGTTGCATAATTTCCTACTGCAAGTACCAAATTATTTGCCAGCTGAAGCGAAGACAGCTGGACAAGCAAAGAGAAAGAAAGAAAGCTGTCAAGTTTATATTTGCTGTCGCTGTGGTTTTCATTGTTTCTTTTTTGCCCAGCGTTGTTTCTAGAATAAATGTGAGAGTCCTGCAGTTACAGACATCTAACTGCGCAAATTTTCAGACAATTGACATGACATTTTATATTACAGTTTGCTTGACTTATTTCAATAGTGCTCCGGATCCCCTCATATATTATTTCTCCAGTTCTACATTCAAACTATTTTTCAAAAGTGTATTAAATTTTCAAAAGTCTCAGATGGCACCTCCTTCTGATATTGCAGGTAGAAACAGAAGTACAGACACTGAGTTCAGTCGAATGCCCACAACAGTCTACATAGGAAATAAATGTAAGGGCTGGGCAACCATGCAGTAAATGAAAACGGTCCAGTCTGCTTTATTTTGTGAGGCATTTTAAATCTCTACTGCAGTGGTTTGTGCAACTTATCTTCCAGCTCTGCCAGACACTTTTGTTAAGGAAGTCGGTATTTCACTGTTGTTTTCTACAGACTTCTGCCTGAACTTCTAAGCAGGTAGCTTCACCAATCACCAACACAGTTATCAGTTTGGTTGGACAGTATCACAGACAATACCAGATTTTCACCAATTTTCATAGTTATGCTTTTATTTTATTTTTTCCTTACCAAGTTACTCCCCTTGGCACAAAGCATCTTTACACGGGAAACCAGTTCAACAGTGCAAAACTAGTAGGGACATTTACAGAGTACATAAACAACCAGACTTAGTAGCACTCCTTTGGAAGGTGCCAAAAAGCCCTCCAATACCAGTCATGCAAGCTAAAAGGACAACATGTACATTCCACTGAGGCAAAACCCGAATTCTAGAATTTGGAGAAACGAGGCAGCACTATGCAGAGGACATAATGAAAATAATGGCCCGGGGCCGCAGAACAAATATGCACCAACCCTAACAAATGCACAATGATGCCACCTTATTTGGTTCTTAATTTGCTGGCTTTTCTGTAGAGATACTGTATATTTAAATAGTGCAAGGGATACATTTAACTGATCTCAAATTCTCAACAGTCACTTTGTTACTATAACTGATGTACTCTATCTAATGCACGAGTCCGTTTTTGTACATAGTAATTTAATCGTTCTTCTACTTCCTTCACTACTTACCATGCTACTAAATGGCAAGAGGGCGGGGCAGGCTGTTTATCAGGTTGTCGTAACATTATGGTCAGCTGACTGAGCGCAGACTGGGATAGGTGCATAGGCAGTAGTTGCATTTCACGGACGCTAATTAAGTGCCATGGTGCTGGTGGTGGGATCAAACGGTCAGCAAACAGCATTGAAAAAGGAAACAATACAGTAGCAGCTACAGTTGAATTATGTTTCATTTCAGATATAGACACGGGCGCAAGCTAGCATGTGATCTGCAAAGAAAGACAGTCAGCAAATTAGAGTAGATAAAGTGTGGAAATGGACGGGTGTCTGTGCGTCTGTCACAAGTTGTATGGTACACAAAGGTCAAAGGAATGGAAAGGATGTCATGTTTTTTCATGTTTTGATGTTTAGCTAAGCTTTTGCTGAAAGGTGGGAGGGGCCAAGTTGCTGTCAGCTCCCTGCAGCTGAATGGAGAATCTGTGTAAGTTGGAAAGTTGCTGCACATGAATGCTGGATCTGCTGCGAAAGTGGGGGGCTCCCCTCCCCCCTCGCTCTGTGATTATGGCACCCATGTCTCTAAGCACAGCATGTTTTATCTGTTCGAATCTTGTAGAATCTTGATGAGTTTCACTGAGTCTAGTAGAATCCTTTACAGTCCTGTTGAACTCTTGTACAACGTATATTCTTGTACAGTCTAGGATAGTCATTTTAGTGTTACACAGTTGTGTATAATCGTTATAGTACTGTTGAGTCTTGAAGTTTTATAGTGTCTTGTAAAATCTTGTAAATCCCAGCATAGTCCTATATTTCATTGTATAATGCTTCAAAAGCCTTATTAAGATCTTGTAAATCCTGCGACAACTGTAATTTCTTGCTGAATATTATGTAACTCGCATAGAATTAACCTAAATGTCTATATGTGTATTTTAATCGTTATATAAAGTTGTGGAGATTTTATCCCCGGGCCTCTGCTGAAAGTGGGTTATGTAACCCAGTCAGACTATCCCGGTCAACAAATGTCAATAAATAAACATAATTAATAAATAAAAAACGTAGCCAGGCTAGAGTTTTCACTGTGTGATTCCTTAAAACTTTTGTAAAAGAGAATAATGGGATATTTGCAAATAACCCCTTAAGGGCATCAGGTGTTTCAGCTGTATGGCAGTTCTGAGTGATCATGTCCTCTTGGTAAAGTTCTTTTTTGGGACTGGTTGAAGCTTCTATCAGTTTGTTTCAGTCAGTTGATGTTCCGACTGATTTTGACTCATCTGGATGTATGGGAATCCATCAGGACATAGGGGAATCCTTACACACGTACACACAAACAAATACACACACACACACGCATACACACACACACACACACACACACACACACACACACACACACACACACACACATACACACACACAAACTTACACACACCTCAACTGCATATAAAGTGTATTTCTTGATTCTGGCATAGCGTTTTGTAACATTTTTAGAGGCTAAATGTACCAGTTTAAGAAGTCCCATTCGTACTATATATAAAAATTATTATTTCATTATCAGTAACAACAACAAAACTTTCTATGTTGATGGAGTAAATTTTCACAAAATATTTAGTTTGTGAAAGTTAGAAAATAAATGTAGCTATATCCTATAACCTTATCCTGTTTTAGATAGTGTTAGTATAGCTAGTTGTTAAAACGTGTACATACTGCTTTGGAAGCTAGCAAGTCATTGAGTATTAAGTTAAAATGTTTTAAACTCAGTTGCAGTATGGGAATATTGCAGCAGTTCTTCTACTTATTTATTTATTCTATTTGTTAATTGGGTGAGTGGGCTGCTCGAAGAACCACAACCCAGGCTGAAAGGCAGTACAGACATACCCAGAGATGACAGTTAATATTTAATTAGGGAAGTGCATCAGAGTCCATTTATACACAGTGTATGCAGTGCATAAGAATCACATTATTAAGAATATATCATTAAACAAAGGAGTTAGGTACTATTCAGCAGAGTTTACTTTGTCTGCAGCTGTATGGGGTGCAGAAGTAAAATCTATCTTCTTAGTGTTTATAAAAGTACAATAGAGGAACAGCCATAATCGATCCATACACAGCCCCTTTTTCCCATTTTTGCACATGGGGTTGGGGTGTCACTTCAACAGGATTGCCATTGTTGAATCCGTCATAATATAATTGAAAAAAATAATGTACTCAGTTAGAGATTTATTTATGGAAAGTTATGTTTATGAGGTCAGTCAAAGAGAAATATTCTGGTTTACAGAATTACTCATAGAGCATGTTTATGAAGTTAAATAAAGATTAAATGCTTAGAGCCTGACATGCAAGGTTTACTACAAATAACAAATGTAGATTGTAGGAGGAAACACGGACATTGAGAGAAAGTAGAGGCATAGTTCTCAGCCTCTTCATGAAGAATCAGGATTAGAGTTGAGTGACAAAGGCCCCAAATAAGGCACACTTTCTAAATGTCTGTATTCTTCACTCAGAATGTTCAAGAATAAGAGGATTTATACTGATTGCTTTTGTGTCTGACATCACACAATGAGTTAACCATCGCTGTTTTGTTAGAGTTATACTATGTATGGAACACAGAGCAATATTTTCAGACAAAACTCAAGGAGAGTTAATAGCTGTAGATGTGGGATCTAAGAGCTTGAGTTTGAGTTAAGCAAGTGAAGGGTGTAGTCAGGTGGGGGGGTTAAAGAATAGAAGTCTGGAGATTAATGAGCAAGAGGGCTACAGCAGTTCTCAGGGGAGGGTAAAAGCAGGATGAGGTGACCGATTTATTAATGTCTGAAATATAAGATTTAGAAGTAAAAGCTTAGGCATCAAATGGAAGGAAGTATTTCAACTGTGGCATGAAGGTTCCCATTAGCCATTGTAGTTTACGCATTGGATGCGAGGAACCTGAATTTGCTGTATATTCCTGGCTGATGGCTCTAAATATAAAACAAGGAGTTTTGGTGAAAGTGGACATTCCTGCCTAGTTTCTTTTGTAAGGCTAAATGCTTTAGCTGAAAAATATCTTCATAAATTCCCAACTTTCTCTGCCAGATACTGTTATTATTTATTTATTTATTTATTTACATTTGTTGGCCGGGAGTGTCTGACTGGACGTGGGTCCAGTTTCAGCGGAGGCCCAGAGAGAAAAGCTCCACAATTAAAATATGCAGACAGTAATTACATCGGATTTACATAGTACTTAAAAATTTGATCAACATAGCAATTAAAAATTACAAACATAGTTATAGATGAAGAACATAGTACATCAGTAGAGAACTAGAGTCTTTATCATTATGGCATATAGACCTGTACATTATTGTTACATAGTATGTCCTTTTGAATTATATGTGTTCTAATAATGTTGTTGGATGTTTGCCTACCTTCTATAAACTCAACATTGGTCCAGGTCTGTTATTATCAGCAATATATCTGAATGTTCTTTTTGCCAAAATCATCATAAACACTTTGTAGCCATGATTCAAAATTGAAAAGGGTCTTTGTAACTATCAATCAAGAGGATATTTCCCACACTTTCAAGATGGCTGCACACTGATCAACAGCTTGATTAGCATTTTCTCAATGTGAAAATTGCAACAAGCCAGTTATAGTTATTCATTTGAGAAAAAGTCAGTTACTGGCTAGTAATTACACTGTCTGGATATCAGCAAAGAAAACATTTGGAGAAAGTAAGAGGACAAGAACCAGTAAAGGGGAATAAAAAAATGTTTTCACTATTCATCAAAAAGCAGTTCAGATATCAGCATTGGTATTGGATATTGCTTTCAGTAATTTAGAGGGAAAAATATACTCAAAGGTATAAGAGAAAAACTGATGGAATCTATAAAGTCAAATAATAAAAGGCTGGAAAAATAGAAGAAGCTGTAACTCACTATTCAGATGAATTGGTAAAACTGCAAAAATCATAGTTTCAAATGACAAATGGCTGGCTGAGCATGAGGCTTTTCAAGAAGAGTAATTTCAAAAAGTAGTACCATTAGAAGACAGAGCACACAGAGAAAAAATGATATTCTCTGCTGCACCAGAGAAACTGAAAAAAAAGATTGTAGTTTTTTAATAAAAGTAGAAATAAGCAACCATACTGATGTTACATGGCAGGATTGGTTAATTAAGAGGTCTTGTCGCCTCACAGTAAGACGCTGTCCGGTTTGATTCTCAGCTAGAGCGTCTTCTGCGTGGAGACATGCATGAATGGGCGTACCTTCGTTGAAGGTTGTGTGTCAGGGCTGGTAACTCAGCACGTAAAAATCAACTACCAATCATTAGCGGACTGGAGTTCCACTGTGGCGACCCCTAACCGGGAAAAGCCGAAAGAAACAACATTGTATCTGCAGCTGCATAAATTAAGTATACATAAAGTTAAATGCACCTCCCAGTGCTTCTGTTCATTATATAAAACAAATATAGATCAATGAAAAATAAATTTTTGTTTCCGGTGATAGAACTAGCCAATAAAAGTAGAAGACTAGGGAATTTTAAAAACTTAACTGAGAAATTCGAAATCAAATGGATAATTAGACTACAGGCGGACAAAGTCTGTGGTTTAAATGATAGAATATCCCTGATCCTCTTAGATAGACCTTTATTACATTAGATTATGACAGTTCTGCTAATAATGCATTCACCTAGGTGTCTTGTGTGTGTTGTATATTAGAATATTATTAAGCTGTTTTTAAAAGTTTTTATGCTTTTTAAGAGTCAAAAGTGAAGAGTTATTAAATATGTGAGTGGGGTGCATATAAGTATATATTTATATATGTTTTGTAAGAATATTATGATAGTTTTATTACCCGTGGTGGTGGTGCTGTGGTAGCGTTGTCACCTCACAGTAAGACGCTGTCCGGTTCGATTCTCAGCTAGAGTGTCTTCTGCGTGGAGACGTGCATGAATGGCCGTACCTTCGTTGAAGGTTGTGCATCAGGCCTGGCAAGCAGGTACGTAAAAATCAACTGCCAATCATTAGCGGACCGGAGTTCCGCTGTGGCGACCCCTAACTGGGAAAAGCTGAAAGACACATACATTATGATAGTTTTATTACTTTTTTTGCAGTTTATATATATATATATATATATATATATATTTTTTTTTTTTTTTTTTTTTTTTGCTGCTATATATTGATAGTAATGGGTGGTGGTGGTGCTGTGGTAGCATTGTCGCCTTACAGTAAGACGCTGTTTGGTTAGATTCTCAGCTAGAGCGTCTTCTGCGTGGAGACATGCGTGAATGGGTGTACCTTCGTTGAAGGTTGTGTGTCAGGGCTGGTAACTTGGCACGTAAAAATCAACTACATCTTTAGCGGACCGGAGTTCCGCTGTGGCGACCCCTAACCGGGAAAAGCCGAAAGACACTAACAAACAAACAATATTGATAGTAATGGATTTCATAGCTCGGCTATTTTAGTGAAGTTATGGTAGATTTCTAGATGTGTTGAGAAATATGTATATTTTTAAGACGTTTTATTGCAGCAGTATTTGTTAATATGATAGTGAAGTTTTCATTTATCTATATTTGTTTTATATAATGCATAGAAGCACTGAGATTTGCATATACCTTTATGTGCAGTTAATTTATACAGCTATGGGATTGGATGATGAGATGCTATCAAATTAAGTTAGAGTAGTTTAGTTGTTGAGATAAACTGTTTCATTATGTCTGAAGAAGCATTTTGATTCAGATGCATGCGAAAGCGCTTACTGGTTTTATATATCTGTTCAATTAAAATCCTTTCAACTACTACCGTGGGTATCACCTCATTTGTTTTTGTTTTTCCACATTGGTTTTCTTTTTGAGGTGCTTTGTCCTCTGGCTTCTGTTTTTTTTAAGTGAGTTCTGTTAATGTTATCAAATGTTTGCCTTACCTCCATAAAATCACATTGATACATATCTATCAGTTTTGGTGACACCATTTCTATTCTCTTAGTACAGACATAAACACTTTATAATCATTCTTTATAATTGAAATAAATCTATATGAAGCTAGTTCTGAATGGTCTTAACCTTCTGTGGGTAATACAGCCACTACAGCATTCTTCCAAGATGCTAGTACCCCTTTTTAAAATATTAAGCAAAACCTTCCAGGCATTTATCATTTTCTTCCCTTCCAACTTCTAAATGTCCACAGGAATACCATCTGTTCCTAGAGCCCTCAGTGTTGATTGAGTACACATTACCAATTTTATCTCATATCTTTGTATCTTAGCTACTTCCTGTTGAGCCTCCTCTTCCTCTATCCTGGCATAATTAAGACTTCCACAAATATTTCCATTTTCTACATTCCCTGGATGCTCTTCATGTTTCAGTGTTGTAGTTATCACACTTGGGTTATCTGCCTGCAGGTAGCCCTCAGTCGGCCCGAATACCAGAGTCTTGGGATTTCTGTGTCGGATGCTGTCACCTCATCCATGATGTCAGGGGTATAAAACATGCAGTCGATGCCATTACATCAGCTTTTCTTGCCTTGTGGGAGCCCGAAACAGAAGCAGTTCGCAAGTGCCGGTCAGCAGCTACCTGAAATTTTCATTTTTTGAGTTTCAAACCTGAAGTCTTCTAAAGCTAAGTACCCCGTTGGGGATCCTTTTTTTTTTGCTCTCACTGATGTCAGAAAAAGTTAACAATTGTCTTGCCTGTGGAAAGCAAATACCTCACAGAGATTTTCATTCTTACTGTGTCACTTGTTTAGGCTCAGACCACGACGTCCCTTGCTGTCAGTTTTGTGCCTTGTTCAATGCCCAAATTATTTGTCCTCAGGCTATTTTTGTCTCTCAATTCTTTCGCCCTCATTTTCCATGGTCCGAAATGGCTTCGGTAAGCTATCCGACTACCAATCTTCTGAAAGAATGCAAAGATAAAGACAGAGACAGACCGCATAGGTCCAAAACTGCCAACGACACTTCCTTTAAGCTAGTCACCAGTCCGCCGGTACTCAGTGAGGCACTTTTGCAGCCCCTGTTACCCGCTTCTACAGATTCGCAGGCCTCTACTAAGACCCATTTGGAGTCCAGTATGCTGCGAGATGCTTCTTCGACTATGGAACCTACAGCTGTCTACCTTGGATGGGTCCAGAGCCACTGGCAGGCACCGGCTTCTGAGGGTGTATTCAGGCCTTCCAGTGTTCGTATCAAACTGACTACTTCGTTAATGACTAAAGCTGTCGAATTTCTCAGGCCCAGTGTTCACACTACGCCTAGGAAACTGATGACCAAAGCACATTCTCAAGCTCCCATGCCACAGAAACAAATGTTTAGAATGGCTGAAGACCTTATTACTTTAATTAGGGGAAGCCAGCCTTCCCCCTCTAAAAGACAAAGAATTGATTTTCCTTCTGATTCTTCAGACCATGAATCTGATGACTCTGACCCCTGTGATTACCAGGACATGCCCTTATCTACCTATGAGGACTCAGATGCAGAGGATTTAATCCCCTCAGCCTCCCCCCCAGAGGACCTTTCTTTCGGTGAAACCTTGCATACCCTAAGAGAGCATTTCCACTGGGAATGCCAGGACTACCCTCAGTCCAAAAAGAGGCTCAGGGAATTTTTAGACTTACCTCAGCATAGGCCTCTAGCTATTTCCCCGGTCCTGAATATTGTAGATGATGTCTTCATGGAATCCAGCCTTACCCCTGATACTTTACCACCTGCTCCTAGAAAGCCTGACAGATACTACAGAGTACCTGACTCTCACAAATTTCTCTTTAAAAATCCCACTGCGGATCCAGAGACCATTTCCCAGGGACTTAAAGGTATTAAGGCTTCTACAGCCAAAAACCCTACCCCTTCGGACAGGGATTCTAGGGCTCTAGACAGATGGGGTAAGAAGGTTTATATCTCTGCAACTCTTGCCATCAGGGCTTTAAATTGCCAGTTTCACACGTTGAAGTACCAGCAGCATATTATTGATCTAATTAAACAAAAAATATTGTTGATTCGTGATTGTGCAGAAAATAAGGACTTACAAGACTTAATGCATTCTGCAAACCAAGCCGGCAAATATACTTTGTAGTGTGGTTTTGATGCCTTAGAAGCATCTTGCAGGGGGGCTGCCACTGGGTCTGTTCTGAGAAGGCATGCTTGTCTGAAGGAACAAATCTTGTCAGACCATGTCAAGGCAAAATTACTTGATGTTCCATTAAACCAAGAATGTTTGTTTGGCTCTAAAGCAGAAGAAGTTCTTGAAAAGATGGAGGAAAAAGCTAAATCCATGCAAACTGTTAAAGATTTCTTACAGGTACAGCCACCTAGATTCAGTAGACATTGGCCTTCAAAAAACTGGTCCTTTCCAGTCCCTTCCAGACCTTCTCAGCCCAAACCCAGGGGCAACAGACCACAAAGACTACAGTCTCAGGGTATACACAGATCTAAACAATGGAATGCTCCCTCCTCAAAAACTGGGAGTGGTAAGCCACCCCCCCCTATGGAAAAAGTTCACAATGGCTTGTCTTTAATCCTTCCCAGCCATGCCCAAGTACTTGCACCCCTAGGAGGAAAACTCACCCTGCATGCAAAAAACTGGGAGTATATTACACAGGACCGATGGGTCTTAAACATTGTATCCCAGGGATACAGATTCTATTTTCACTCTCTGCCAACCCCAAGCAGATTGCCAGACCTTCCTCCAAACCAGTGGACAGAGGCCTAAAAGCAAGTACTTTCTGTTCTCACTGTCAGGGCTATTCTACTCCAGGCTGTTCCTGGTGCCCAGGAAAGAGAACTCTTGGCACCCTATTCTGGATCTGTCATCCCTAAACACCTTCCTGGTGGTACCAAAATTCAAAATGCTTACACTCCATCAGTTCCTTCCTATGCTAGCCAAGGACTCCTGGCTAGTCACCCTAGACTTAAAAGAAGCTTATCTGCACATCCCCATAATGGAATCTTGCAGGAAATATCTACGTTTCAGGGCAGGCTCTATGCACTATCAGTTCTCTACACTTCCCTTTGGCTTATCTACTGTGCCCAGGGTATTCACAAAGTGCCTGCTCCAGCCATTGCTTACTGCAGGCAGAGAAATATTCAAATTTACCCATACTTTGACTATTGCCTAATTCAGGCAGAGTCAGGAATTCCTAACTTCTCTGGGGTATACCATCAACAAAAAGAAATCACATCTGGTACCCAGCCAAAAGACTGTATTCCTGGGAGCAAGCTTGAACACAACTTCCCAGATGGCATTCTTCACTCCAGAAAAGCAGATTTATTTGACAGCATATTTAAAACTACTGGCCACCCAAACCCAGCTATCTGCAAGAAAAATACTGCAAGCCCTAGGGTTCATGGCCTCATGAATTCTACTGATTCCATATGCAAGAATGCATATGAGGAAACTTCAATGGTACTTAAAAAGTCTCTGGTGCCAACATTTCCAGGACCTGGAAACACTGATTCCTATCATTCCTTGCCTAAGAACAGAATTCCTTTGGTGGGCACAGGCTTGCAACCACAACAAGGGACTCCCTTTCTCACAACCCCCTTCCATCCAAACTCTGACAGCAGATGCATCAGACTATGCATGGGGAGCTCACATGGCAGACAAATGCATTCAAGGCAAATGGAGCCCAGGACAAATTCACCTGCATATCAATCAAAAAGAAAGGGTGGGAGGTTGGCGTAATGGTTAAGGTGCTTACCTTAGAAACACATGGCCCAGGGTTTGATTCTGACATGGGATAATTGGCTAGGCTTAAAATGTCCCATAAAGGCAGTTAGCCTAGTACTAACCTATGAATCTATGAATCTATTAATCTATGAAATGTTAGCTGTACAGAATGCACTGACAGCCTTCAAATACATTATCCTGCCAGGACAACTGTTGATAAAGATAGGCAACACCATGTGGTACATAAGCAAGCAGGGGGAACTCACTCCTCCCCACTCTGCAGGTTAGCCATGGCTCTGTGGAACACAGCTTTAAGCAACCAAGTGCACCTACAAGCTCAATTCCTGTCAGGCAAAATTCACTGGCAGAGGACTTAAGCCGAAATCTAATGGACCCACACAAGTGGAAACTGGAACCAAACTCATTCAAACTTCTAATACACAGGTGGGGGACACCGGTGGTGAACCTCTTTGCATCTCCCCAAAACCATCAACTAAACAAATTTTGCACCAGAATTCCCCACAGCCAAGCTTGGAAAGTGGATGCCCTATCCTTTACATGGGAAAACCTCTCAATCTGTACCTTTCCCCCTCTGTCCCTCCTTCCAGGTGTACTCCTCAAGATCAAACAGGACAGGCCAAGGACAATCCTTATTGCACCAGACTGGCCACGCCAGCACTGGTACCCACTCCTATGCAGTCTGACAGCAGTACCACACTGGCACCTACATCAGACCCCCAATCTGCTGTCCCAGCAGGATGGACAGATTTTGCATCCTCAGCTGCAAACCCTGAACCTGGCAGCCTGGCTTATTCCCTGAATACATCACCAGCAACCCTCAGCAAACAGGTGCTGGACATTATCCTTAAAGCCAGGAGGCCCAGTACTAGGAAATCCTATTCAGAAAAGTGGAATAGATACTGTTCTTGGAGCCAGTCTCAAAGGAGGGACACAGCCGTGCCCTCCTTGCCTCAAATCCTAGATTACCTAGCAGAGCTGCTCCACAAAGGCCTATCCTTCTCATCAGTTAAGATTCACGCCTCTGCCATCTCAGCTCATTACAATACTGAGCCACCCTCTTCTCTCAC
This sequence comes from Protopterus annectens, assembly GCF_019279795.1. Classification (NCBI taxonomy): domain Eukaryota; kingdom Metazoa; phylum Chordata; order Ceratodontiformes; family Protopteridae; genus Protopterus; species Protopterus annectens. Next base: position 267,405,017 of record NC_056728.1, read on the forward strand.
CCTCTGATCAAACAGTTCCTGAGAGGAGCTAACAATTTAAGACCCCCAAGGAGGGCTCCCACTTCTGCCTGGGGCCTTAACTTTGTAATAGAGAAGCTCATGCTTACCCCTTTTGAGCCTGCTGCTACAGCAGAGTTAAAATTCCTCTCTTGGAAAACAGCCTTACTGCTAGCCATCACTTCAGCAAGAATAGTGTCTGAGTTACAGGCCCTTATGGCTGTGGAACCCCTCATTATCTTCCATGCTGACAGGGTTTCCCTCAGGACTAACCCATCTTTTATGCCCAAGGTGGTATCCAGTGTGGCTTTAAACCAATCCATCCATTTGCCAACCTTTTTTCCTAATCCTCAGAATAAAGGGGAAAGGATCCTGCACTCCTTGGACGTGCACAGACAGCTCAGGTTCTACCTTGACAGGACTAAACCTTTCAGAAAATCTGACCAGCTGCTAGTCAGCTTTGCTACGGGGGCAGAAGGCAAGGCCATTTCGAAACAAACCATTTCTAAATGGATAGCACACTGCATCCATTTCTGCTACAAACACCATGGAAAACCTACCCCACAGGGGATCAGGCCTCATTCCAGTAGGGCTACCTCAACCTCCACAGCTTTTCTCAGGGGAGTCCCTACCAGGGACATCTTGGAAGCTGCAACCTGGAGTTCTGTACACATCTTCACCAAGCATTACCACTTGCCTCTCTTTTCTAAATCCAGAGCTGGATTTGCCACAGCAGCCTTACAAGGCTGATAGCCAGCCCTGCATGTTTTATACTCCTGACGACCTGACGTCATGGATGAGGCAACAGCATCCGATGCAGAAATCCCAAGACTCTGGTATTCAGGCCAACTGAGGGCTACCTGCAGGCAGATAACCCAAGTGTGATGACTGCAACAGTGAATAAACTCAAACATCTACATTTATGGTAAGTGTACACAACTGTAGTTTTCAGCTTTCTTCTACTTTATACAAATCTTCATAAAATTTCCAAAATATCTCTGATAGCATCTCTGGTAAATGTTCTTGTTATAGGCTTTTGGTGACAACCCTTTCTACTTTCTGTTGCTTAGGTTATTGTGCTAAAAGTATTTATGCTCCAGAGTTGTTAGCAAAAAATAATTGCTTAACAGCAATCTCTGTAAACAGATAAACATGTATGTCCTTAGCACTTTACAGGTGTTCCTCTTCTTGTTCTGTGACAATCCCCTTATTCTTCAACACTTTATCCTTTGTTAACCCTTCTAAGTAATTCTATTACTTCTTCCATATCTCTTTCTGTCTTATTCCTACTATGACTTTAAACTCTGTTTTCATTTCATCCCACTCACTAGCTATCACTTCTGGAAGAATCTCTGTCTTCCCTAATAACTTTCAGATTATTTACACTACCTATTCTTTAAATTTCTCTGTAATAGTTAAGAGGGAAAGTACCACTATCTCATTTTACTTTATCATCCTGCATCTTTATCTAAATTTTTATTGCTGAATGATCTGAAATAGTACAGTTTTCAATTAAATACAAATGTTTCTGTAAGGTACAGTTTTTTTTCCCTAGTCTATACCAGTTATTTTATCTTATGGCATAACATGTAAATTATGTTTGAGTTTCTACTTCTGAATTCACATCTTCCATACCAAGCATTCTCATATGTTTCTTCAGAAATCTAGCCTCTTTTGTTATGTTTTCCCTTATGTTTTTCTGATACATTATCACTACTATAGACATGGTTCCAATGCCCACCCATAAAAATCTATGCTGAAAGTTGATTATTTCTTTCAAAATTTTCTTAAGCTCCATAGTTAACAGTTTTAAGTTAAATGTAAATACATGCCAACATACTCCTTCTCAAACAGTATTGTTATGTTCTCGATAAATCCAAAAAAGGATATCTTGAAATTGTGGAATGTTTTGAGGCAGTTTCAAATCTTTTCATATGTATATGATAACTTCCATTTTACATAGTTATTAAAAATTGCAGGCATGAAGACAGTCCCTGATCTTTAACATTAAAAGCACACTTAATCGTGAGAAAAGTAAGCATCTCCTATGGTATTTGTTGAGAATCCCCCTCCATATTCTTCTGACTTTACCGTAATAATCATTTGAGGGAGGGATGAAAGTGTTCTGTAGAAAAAAGACCAGTAAGTTTAATTCTGTCTGCAAAGAGCAGTTTGGCTTTATCTCAGAATGCTACACAGGATTTCATTTTGTTACAGGTGTTAATTAGCTGCTTCTACCAAGTATTGGGAAGTACTGGAATAAATCCACTATAAGGATTTAAATTTGGATACAATAGAAAGAGGATTACATGTGAGGTGGGGCTGAGAATTGAAAAGAAGTTTAAATTTTATAAAGTTGAAATGATAACCAGTAATAGTTCTAATTGTATGAAAAGGGGCTAGTAAATGATAAAGAGAGGATGTAGTATTATTTAAATTCAAAAGGAAGTCATCTGCTTAAGTAAAGAGTTTTAATTCATTGTTTTTTTCAAGTTAAAAGGGTAATCATGGAGATAGAATCAGTTAACATTAATATCGGATTAACTGACAAAAGGAAAAGTGAGGGAGGAAGGGGACAACCTTGTTGAACTCTTGAATATTGCGGTTGATTTTTAGAATATAAAGCATTAACTTTAATGAAGTACCTGGTATGAGAAAAAATGTGCCTAGTTCAAAGAGATTTTGAGGAAGATTTCATTTTTTGCAAAATAAGAAATAAACAAACTCTAATTATAGAATTGAAAACCTCCAGGGCATCAAGGAAACAGCAGCAACATCCTAAGCATGATTTGACCTCTTTCTTAAAACAATAACTGAGTAGCAATAAGTATTGATAAATTTGAAATTGGTCTTGAGGTAAAAGGAAGAACATTAACTTTAGTAGTTGGCATCTTAATTCATTTGTAGAATCTTACATTTGTCAGAAATAGGAGCAATCCCTTTTAACTTATTATTGTAGGAATTCAATGGAACATGCTTAAAAGCATTAATCTTTATTAGCAATTCATGCTTAGCTTCTTTAAGACATAATTCTTGTGAACACATCAATTTATTTCTTGATTATTGAATAAATTCAACTAAATGTATTTTTTTACAACATAAGCATATATAGTAATAAGACTTAAAACATTAACAACCACTGGTCAGAACCCATTGCTTCCACGTATACACAAAAAAAACAATTAAAAAATAGTGCAAGTCCTTATCCAGTTGAGAAGGTCTTACCCATCATTTGAAGATGATGAAATTCTTTAAGGTTCTTCAGGTAAAGTAAAAGTTAATGGCAGACCATGATGAATATAGACAGAAACACAAGTCTAGTAGACATTTTGTTCTGCCACTGTTTCCATATTTTGAGGAAATCTTTCATTTTTTCAGCAATTTCAGCAGGAATATCTTGAAAAATGTTTATGGGAACTTGAGTAATGGTAAAATTCCTAAACTTCAAAGCTGCAGAATAAGTCTGATTTTGAGCAGATGTACAAAAACATCTGGCTATAGCCACACCATCCACTTCTTGCATGGTGTGGCTGTAGGGTGCACAATATCCACTTTTATTGGAACGAATTAAATTTGGTTAGCTAATTCACCAAGAACTATAATTTGTAGACTGAGAAGTATCCAAGTATTAAGGAATGCCAATGATTAATAAATGTAATTTATGAGTATGCATTTCCAAATTTAATTTTTTTCATGCATCTGTTTGATGTTGGTATTTAAGTTGAGTAATCGCCATTAGACTGATCGTGATTGATATTTAAGATCAGACAGTGTGCTGCTTAATGAAGTGAAAGGACTTGTCTGTTTATTCCCTTTCTTAGAAATATTTTATTTTTGAAGCTGTCCCTCTAGCCTTGTAATGCTGGATAACTAGGCTATCTGTATTCTTTCATATTATTTTCTGCAGGTTGAATTACAAAAACACACAAACATACACATACAGAGAAAGCCCTCTCTGCTTAGACACTGTTAGATTCATAGAAGCAATAGAAAAATGTTAGATCTCACTTGGGATATGAACCCAAAACATTCCTGCACCCAGTGTACATTTTTTATTAGCTATGTCAAATGCTTTAGCTATTTTCACAAAGTCAAACTCAGCTCTCCAGACACAGTGACTCCACCCTGACTTTTCCACACCTGCTTAAAGTGAAATCGCTCGAGCATCATTAGGCACAGGAAAAAAGATGAACAGAATAAGGGCAAACATCTTTTCCTCATAGGAAACCATTGGCAGTGTGATTTCTAATTTTGTGTTGGCAATGATTCATTTCTTTAGTGAGATGTCTCCCGTCTTTCAGTGGCTGTGACTGTTGAGTTGGTATATTTATGTTTAGGGGCGTGGGTCTTGCCCTCCTGTAAAAAAAAAAAAACAAGACAAAAAGGAGTTTTTTTACCTTTTGGGTTTCAGGCATTCTTATTTCACTGTTTGGAATGTCGACGTTCAGGAAGTCTGTGTTTCATAGTATAACCCTCCACCCTCTTGTAGTGAACCACAGCTTGTCAAGAAAGGCAAACTGCATTTGATTACCACAGAAGACAAGTCAGTCTGGAGACTGATAATCCCTAATAACAGATGTGAGATGAACCAAACATCATATAAAATGAAATGGTTATTTCCTCAACGGTAGTTACTAATCTCAGGGATTTAAAATATCTTCCAGAATACATCTTTTAAATTATAATTACACTTGACAACTTTGCCCATATATACCTTTCTCTACATTTAAATAAGATCATTCAATCAATGTTCTCAATTCATTATTTCTGGGAATCTTGCTGTTTAGTGTACTTTCAGTCAATATAAGTGTCTCATTAACTTTGCATGCATTTTCAGACCTAGTGCATAAATTACCAGAGCTAACTTTAAGCAATATTGCCTACTGGTTTCTGTCCCATAACATATGAAGTAATTTTGTATGAATCGCTATGACCTGGTGCAAGCATTCTTAGAACTAACATTATACAATATTGTCTATCTGTTTCCAATATACAATATATTATGTTTCCTTTTTCATTCAATCAGGAGCTTTTGTCAGCATGAAGTGACAAGAAGACGGAATGGATAGTTATTTTGACAATGGTAGTCAGTGATCTCAGTGGTTTTAAAACAGTTTACAGTGCAGATGTTTTGTATTCTAATTATATCAAACAACCTTTTGCATTTTTAATTGTAACAAACAACCTTCTGCTTTTAAATAGTTTTCTTCAGCTAGTGTTTGAAGTGATTTATTTTTGTAAATCTGCTATCTAGCCTACTTTCAGTCAATGTACTTATCTTGTTAATTCTGTATACATTTATAGAAGTAGGAAGTCCCTTCTGACACCAAAGCCCCTCAGCAACAACTTATATTTGTAAATAGCTGATAACTGTAAATTACCAGAAAATAATGGAAGTATTGTCTCTTTGTTCATTATCGTATAAACTTCTGAAGGGAAATCTGTACCTTGCCTTCCAGTACACTAGGGTTCCAATGGTTCTGGATTTCTTGCATCTCCACAAATCCAGCAATCCTGCAAATGCCAGAACCAAAGATCTAAATTTCCATTAGCAAAGAAGTAAGACATAGTGGTAAGATATTATGTAGCACATTCCCCAGCTCTAGAATAGACTCCTCTGGCAGATCAAGCAATGTGATACATTATCTTCCTTCAGATAGGGATTGGATGATTGGATTCACAAATTCTCCCCTGGCTTGGCTGGCCTAGCCCTCCTTGAAAAGGAAATAAAGTCTAAGGATAGATATTGGCAGGGCTTAATGGTTGCAAGACTCACTCGTCTTGTGTTTTTTAAGATTCCTATGATCTAGTGCATGCATTACCAGAGTTAACTTTAGACAGTATTGTCTAATGACTTCCATCACATAATGTAATTGTTTCAATTTTCATTCATCATGTACTTGTCTCACCCTCCTTTCCCCACTCTCATAGTATCTTAGTTAACTGAATGTAAACACTGTTTACAGTTTGAGAATAATACATCATGCAGTGTACCCCCCCCCCCCGCATTCATTAAACATAAGCTCTTGTTCTTAAGTAAAATGTTGGCATATAATACTTATACCATTATATTTATATTAAGCCAACAGTTTTTTTCTGTCTAGAACTTACTGATTACACTGAATTTAAGGTGTCTTTCAGAAGGCAGTCACATTTTGATAATATAACATCCTTTTTTAAGTAGTGTCCTCATTCAATGTCCATAGTGCATTTTTATGGAATCTTCCACTTTTTTTTAAACTGTTTCATTTCCTTTATTTTATCCATCATTTTCTTTTGGAAATCAGGAAAGGGCTTTTGCAGGAAATCTCTCCTTTGAAGTGCTTTTTTGCACCTATATTGACTGGTTGCTTATACCCAGGGTTGCCAGATTTCCGACTAGCCACATAGGGACAAACAAAAGTGAAGACTAAAAAAAAAGGTCTTTCACTGTGAGTGAAGACTAAAAAAAGGTCTTCCACACCAGGGTCTTTAATGCGGAACATCAGAGTTCCGCATTAAACAAAAGTAGCTCTGTGTTTATTTTTTATAAGCACGGAGCTGCTTCTGTTTAATGCGAAACATCGCAGTTCCGCATTAAACAGAAGTAGATCTGTTTTGCGATTTTTTGATTGACCCATATACCAGTATATGGGCCAATCAAAAAGTGCAAAACACAGAGCTACTTCTGTTTAATGCGAAACATCGCAGTTCCGCATTAAACAGAAGTAGCTCTGTTTTGCGATTTTTTTGATTGGCCTGTATACCGGAGCTACTTCTGTTTAATGCGGAACATTGCAGATCCGCATTAAACAGAAGTAGCTATGTTTTCCGATTTTTTTTGATTGGCCTGTATACCGGTATACGGGCCAATCAAAAATCACTAAACACGGAGCTACTTCTGTTTAATGCGGAACATTGCAGATCCGCATTAAACAGAAGTAGATCTGTTTTGCGATTTTTTGATTGACCCATATACCAGTATATGGGCCAATCAAAAAGTGCAAAACACAGAGCTACTTCTGTTTAATGCGAAACATCGCAGTTCCGCATTAAACAGAAGTAGCTCTGTTTTGCGATTTTTTTGATTGGCCTGTATACCGGAGCTACTTCTGTTTAATGCGGAACATTGCAGATCCGCATTAAACAGAAGTAGCTATGTTTTCCGATTTTTTTTGATTGGCCTGTATACCGGTATACGGGCCAATCAAAAATCACTAAACACGGAGCTACTTCTGTTTAATGCGGAACATCGCAGTTCTGCATTAAACAGAAGTAGCTCTGTTTTGCGATTTTTTGATTGGCCCGTATACCGGTATACAGGCTAATCAAAAATTGCTAAATACGGAGCTACTTCTGTTTAATGCGGAACTGCGACGTTCTGCATTAAACACAAGAAGCTCTGTGTTTAGCGATTTCTGATTGGCCCGTATGCCGGTATACGGGCCAATCAAAAAAAAAAAAAAAAAAAAAAAGCAGAGGCTGCCCAGGATTTAAACCGGCAGTGCGGGACTCGGGATCAGGCTGCTGATCTTGGGACAGTCCCGCCCAAATAGGGACGTCTGGCAACCCTGCTTATACCCTCGCCATCTTCTTCTGACTCCTGCTGTTATCTCTTTGCAAGTTCATCTTGTGCTTGATAGGTGTCTGGTTATATTTTTAATCCAAGTGGGCAGGCAACTTGAAGTAAAGCAGGATCCAGCAACTTGAAATGAAGTTTCATTTCTGTGCAGAGTCATATGAAAGGAAGAAGGCCATTTCTTTTAGTTTGTTTTTGATATGAAAAGTCATTATCTACATAAGGCCTTGTGTGCCCAGCCTTTAAGACTGTTGTGTTCCTCCACAAAATAGAGACCTTTCTGTGTTCGCTGGCCAGGATTACCCTGCTCACATTTTAAATCAGTAATTATTGCTCATCTTTTAAACTTAACGGTATCACTGCTACTGATGTCCAGTTACACTTTGTTTTCATGCTCTGTAAGAACTGCTGTTGGACTGACTACTTTAAGTTCTCTGTAGACCTAGCCTTTGCTGCTTGGGTTATGGCTGAAAAGGGTCTACAGGATCAGTCTACCTACATATTTATCAGATGATTAACTAGATAAGCCTTGATGCACAAGTCAAACAAGTTAAAATGCAGTGTACAGATTCGCTTTTGATCACTGTTGGCTTTGAGATCCATAAATCATAAGTGTGTAATCAGAAATTTGGATGCATCAAATTGGTGACCCATGTTCTTGCTGCATTAGACACACTGTAAAGTAGGTTGCCAAGTATATTTAAATGTGGAATTCTTTCCCAAATTTTGGTTTATTTCTTTGAAACTACAGTAGTATGTTACTGTTTTCTACTTATGATCCATTAATGCATGCATCACCAGGTTGGGAATTCAGACTGTTCTCTTTACCTTGCTGAACCCACAGATCAGTTGTATATACTGAATTAGCCCCAGGAGGTCAGTATGTGTGCATCTTTAACAGTAAATGTACAACAGGGAGAGGTTACAGTATATTTACCATTATGGTTACCAGAATAATGCCCAGCACAGTAATATCATGGTTGTTGCATCAGAGCACTTGGTTCTCCAAGTCATTTTTTGGCTGGGGTGCATTTTCTCCTTTTGATTTTTTTTTCTTTAAGCTGTGGTTCCCCCTCCATCCCAAATGCATGCCATATTTGTTGTTTAATCTATCCTGCCATTTGTCTTGTACTTGTCTCTTTCATAGTCTCCTGTTATGTCATTTCACTCCTCCAGTATAAGCTAGCATTTGGCATTGACAAATCAAGCAGTGTATGCTGCTTGCGCATGCACATGCATGTGTATGTGAGTGCGCATACATGCACAAGCATGTACACATAAGTGTGGGAGAATGTTCAGTTTAATCACGAAGGTAACGTTTATTTAACTATAGTTCGAGTGAATAAACTATTGCACATCAGTGTCATACATTATGGTTATGCAGTATTTTATTTACTTTTTATCTTGTTTTTTTTTCTCCTTTGCAATGGTTTGCCAAGTTATATGTTTTTTTTCCCATCTTTCTTCATGGATTGAAAGTACAGGCTTGTACACTGCTTATCTTCCAGACACTAGGTTGAATCACTAATAAGAACCATTGTCAAAATGCAGAGTCACATAAGAAAAATACCTATAGAAAGTCAGTATCAGCAAGAAGTTTCAACCTTCAGGATGCTGTTTGCATGGGATTAAGAAGTGAGAACCTATAGAGATGTGATGCAGAGTTTGTCAACTCTTGATGGTATTTTAATTTGGTTAGTCTTGCACTTTCTGTGCTGGTACTTGTTCCCTTTGAAGGGTGGAAAATTTAACAGTGGTGGTAAGTGAGATTTCCAGCACTGCAATTTGATGATTTGCTGAAACCTTTGTTTAGTGAATGTTTTACCTTTAGTTTTGCCTCTTCAGATCAGCAACTAGTCGCTTTTGTGCATTTATTGTCTTCATTGTTTCATTTAACTTTCTGATGAAATAGTTAAAGTAACTAATTCAAGGAAAAAAATGACAGCACGTTGCTTTATGAGTAACCTCATACTTACATTTATGTATGCCAGATAAGAGGTCTTCATTATCCTGACTGTAAATCTGTATGGAGAGCTCACATAAGTCAGTGTTGAATCTAACATCAAGGCTGCTGCCTCCCCCAGGTGGAGGTACTTGGGTTTGTCTTCTCCACTGGTCAGCAACTGGCATTCTTTTTCTAGAAGCTTCGCTGCTAGGAGATAGATGCTTATGCACACCCACAGCAGTACATGTGCCGACATCATGCATTAGATAAATAATCCCAATCACCGGTTCTTTTTGCCACTGGCATAGTTTGAATCTTTCGCTTTGCTGTTTTCAGTAGAAGTTTCTGTATTCATATGTCCTTTTATTTCTTGAGTGTTTGCTGAAATTTGCCAATGTCCTACTGATAGAGAACTTATCATAGTACTGATGGGGGATTCTCTTATGACACATAACAGGTATGATAAAATTACTGCTCCTGAAACATTGCTTGGAAGACTGGATGTCTTGTACTCTTCTAAAATGTAGGTCTACATTTTGCATGGCGTTCTAGACTTTGCAGCAGTTGGAGTTGCACTTGACATGCATGAATTCAGTTCTCCATTTCTTAAGGTGTGCATCCTGAGGTGTTTGTACCACCTTTTCCTTAGATGATTGGCATGGTCCTTCTTTCTGTCTGATGCCGAGAAACAGCCCTTGCATCACAAAATAATAGACTGAGGTATGCAGGCTGAAGTTTCATCTTTGGGACTCCAGTCCCAAAGTTTAGCAAGGCTGGTCATTTTTTTTCCATTGAGTGAGCCCTAACAAGGCTTGCAGCCCAGAGGTAAGAGAAGCATTTATGGGCTCTTGGTGGGAGTTAGTCACTGGTGCAGGATTTTACCCTTAAGGACCTTGGTTTGATGCAGTCATCAGCCCCATTTTAGGCCTGTCCCCCTAGCAGACAGGTCATAGTCAGCACAATACCCTGAATATTCCAGTCACACATTCATGCTAGTGCTCATGTAGGCCACTAGGCTGTGTCTTTTTAGATGCACTTTATTATCCTCCCTTAAGGGCTTTCACTGCAATTCCTTCAAAGCCAGTGATTGGGGGTGTCTTACAGCTGGGGTTACCTTTTGAGCTTATTCAGCCTTAAGAGCATGCTGTGGTGGTTGAAGCTTTTAAGCATGGCTAGCAGCAGGTTGTCTTGCTCCTGGCTGAGGATTTATCTTGGGGAAATTTCTTGTTATGTATAATGCATTTGGTTGCATGAACTGTTTTTCTGCTGCCATAAGAGCATTCACTTCTAAGTTTGGAGTTTGCCCTTCCCTTCTGATCCCTCCCTTCCAGAGGGGTCAGGGTGCCCAGGCTTGGGTGCCTGGGTATGGACACAGGCCTGGCCTGATTTTTGACCTGACTGATTTCTCTGGCATGAATGCTGTCCCTTCATGCGCATGCTGTTGCATTTGAGGTCTCTGAGCTAACCCCTCTACCAGTTTCAAACCCATCAGTGTTGGCTTCTAATTTAGGACTGCCAGACTGGTGGCCTTTCTACCTAACTCCTGATGAGTAATCCTTCATGTGGCCTTCTTGTTATTGTTGATGAGTGTTTAATGGTGAGGAGTAGCTTGCTTAGCCTCCCCTTAATCTCCTTGAACTTCCTGACATTTGATTTGAGGTTGCTGCGGACTCTCTTCTCTTGGCTTGGCACATGCCCTGCTATGCGGTACCCTTTTGGGCAAGGTGCATATGGATGTTAACCCTTGCTGTTTTTTTGTGTACTTCAGCCCTTTTTGCTGTCATACTTTCTCATTCACAGTTATGAGCATGGCTGAAGTAAAAATGTGTTTGTAGTTGCTTAGACTCTCCACTGCATGTACTCGTCTGCAGTCCATTCTGGAAGGCAGCACCAAAAACATGACTTAACTGGACCTTTTGGGTTGGGCTGCTGTGTGCTTTCCTGAAGGATCATGCTTCTCCATTTCTACTGCTTAGAAAGCAGTTTGAAAGGGGTACGGTATTGCCCCCTCCACAGATTTTGAGGGGGAGTAGCCCTTTCCTTTGCTGATTTTGAGTCTTATTGCAGATTTCATTGACTTAGTTAAGTCTTACTCTTGACCCCCCCATTGTGGTTGTGTGTGTCATAAATTTGGTTGTCAGCCTTTGGATGATTCTAGAATTTTTTCATGGCTCTGGCCAGGGATTTTTGTGAAACAACTGCCAATTTTTTTTTCTTATCCTGATGGCCTTCAGAGTTATTCCTTTGGGAATGACTCTCAAAGTATTGGCAAGTCTCTTCTTTAGATTCCACAGGGATGAGGGTCTCCATTTGTATGAAACAACACTTTATACTACCACAATGTAACTGTTGTGGATATCCATGCCATTCCTGTTTGATAGTTCAGAATCTTCATATCTGATTTCTTGGCGGTCTTCTGACCTTGGTAGACAGGGGAGGACAGGACTGAGGCAGAACTCTGGCTGGTCAAGCAGTTTCCTTGTGAAAGCTATCTTACATCCCTTTTGGGGATTGCCCCCCTTCAGGATACTTGAGCTTCATGTTCAATATGCTTCCCTGTCTGCTATTGGACCTACTGTTGTGGTAATGTATGTGGTCATCCATGGGCTAATATCCCTTTTTATTGGCTCTACCTGTACTTGTGAACTCATTGCTGTGGGCCTGATATGAGTGGACCTTCTCCATCCTGTTCAGGAACTTGGTCCCCCTCCTCTTCCTCTTGAAGGCATGATTTATTTCATCATTGAATTGGCCCTTTCTTGTCCAGTTTCTTTTTGGGAGTGGAAATTGTGGGAACTGAGAGGTTACTTCCTTCCTGGAGTGGTACAACCATATAGACCAATCCCATGATTAGGCATATCAGTGGTTTATCCCCCTGAGGAAGTGATGGTCAATAACTACCACCTTCACTCCTTCAGAGGTGTGCATTTATGTTCTGTGCATTGGTGGGGCTTCTGCTTATTGGCCTTAGCTGCAATCATATTTGTTAATTCTCTTTGTAAGTAGTTGTGTCTGGTGCATACTTGGTCTGCCTTTTGACAGACTTGGTCGCAGTGGCTGTTTGGGACCATGAAGTTCTCTGCCACCTGTCATTCGCACCACCCATAACCACTCTACCTTTAAGACCTTACTCCATTCCCATCTCATACCTTCTGGGAATGTTCATGCTCTCACCCTACATAACTCCCTTCAGCATTATACCCTGTTTCTCACTCTTCCTTCCTCTCTCTTCTCCTTCCTCTCACTAAGCTACCATAACTTTTAACCCTCCTTTCTTCCCACCTCCTTACACTCCTCATACACTACTTCTTACTATTCTCTGTTTTCTTACTTGACACTTAACTCCTCCTGTCCTCCCTCTGTACCCTGCTGTAACTCTTATTTGATACCTATTGAAAGCTCCTTCACCTCTACTGTTATATTTTCCACTGCATAAACAAAGGCATTTGTTAATACTTGCTGACATTTTTTTTTTCAAATTTTCTTTTAAATTTCTTCTGTAAACTGTATACTGTATTACTCATTTTTTAATGATTTGTCTAAATTGTATGTCTTACGGAGCTTTTCTCCCCTGGACTCCATTGAAAACAGGCTCTTCTTGACCCAATGGACTATCCCGGTAAGCAAACTGTAAAATAAATAAATAAATGTGTTGTAGCCCTGACCAAAACTCTGAAAGTTAGGCCTCATCTGGGAAGAGGTTCTTCATGACTCAGACTTTTAAGCTGGTCCTGGGATAATTTTCCTGTTCCTTTAACCCTAATAGCTTACTGATTTGGCTCATGTCAATGTTAGACTTAACAGATGTATGAAGAGTACCTTTTTTGATGAATCAGAAATACTGTGTGGGGAAGTTGCCCCTCAGAGAAGCCTCAGATGTTTGACAGTTTGATTGCAGTGTAACTTGGGTAGTTTTGCTTAGGTTTATACTGTATATCATTTGTTATCAGTAGGGGTCAATCTTCATTATTGTTTTTGCTTTTCATCAAAGTGATCACTAATGGTTTGGGGAGAACAAAAGGCAAACAGGGGATTAGGTGGGCTTACATACTGAACATGTAATGTCAGGGTATGTGCCATCACCTGTGCATGTTCATTCCTGAGTTCTGGAACTTCCAGAAAAAAATATGCAGATTGTTTGGTGGAGAAATTAACTGTAATCATAGGACCCATGAAGTGATGTCCTCTTCATAGATCAGCTGTTGTAAGAATGTGTCTGTTATTTCATTGCAAAGAACCCCTGAGGGCTGTGATGTTGTACTCTGTTGAAACTGGAGTTATGATAATGTAGGTCTGCCGTGCTATGGGGATTTTTGCTGTTCATGTGTCTGTGTGCTAAGACAGTTAAATGTCGATGAGAAGCAGTGCTTCTGTAGCCAGATTTCCATCCAGTAGGTTATAAAAAATGTAGTATATTTAGTGGAGTAAGGTTGAACCAATTGTTTCTTTTGATGTACCACATAGTCATGGAATGTTAAGAATTCTGTGGTGGTGCCCTTCAGTGCGTTATTATGGAAGTGTCGCTGTATGCTTATACTATAGCTTGGGTGGTATACCATTTATAATGGATTAATCTTGAAAAAGTCTTAAGCTACTCAGGTAAAAGTTTAAATTGACTGTTGGTTACCACTTCTATAATGACGCTGTTAACTGTATAATTAGTAAAATAACTGCATATGTGCATCACACGTCATTACTGTCTTCGAAACAATGTAGATATTATCCGTTACAGTGACATATCTGGTGTTGGTACTTGTTTGGATCTTTGTTCATTTATGTAATAACATCTTTGTTTTCTGTTTTGACTGTTTCAGCCACATCTAGCAGCTGATAATCTGGATAAGATCCATGATGAAAATGGAAACAATCTGTTGCACATATCTGCCTCACAAGGACATGCTGAATGCTTGCAACATCTAACTTCGCTGATGGGGGAGGACTGCTTAAATGAACGCAATATTGAAAAACTCACTCCAGCTGGTTTAGCAATCAAGGTGATTGTTTTCAGAATGTTTACTGAATCTTAAAAATATGCAACACTATGATACTCCTGTAACATCTAGTATCTGTTAGCTGCAGTTGTGACCCAATATACATGTATTGTTTGTTACATAATACTTTGAATGTGACGAAAAGGTAGAATTGAGTAAATTATTTTGGATAGGTAGTCAGTAGGAGAAACACAGCTAAACACATAAAACAGCTGTATCTGTACACGCTAACTGTAACAGTGATTTAGAAGATTTGGGCAGCCAAACAGGTGGACAAATGCAGTAATGCCTGGTAGGGGAAAAAAGTGTCTAGGGAAAGATATATGTTTAGTATGCTGTCAACATGTCAGAAGTGAGCACATAATAAATTTAGTTTTTACGAAGTGCATTTTTTTCTATAATTATTGGAAATGATGTAAGCTATGTACATTCATCTGATGTTTTATATGCAACAAAAATAACTTAGTATATGACTGACCTCGTTTTGTTCACACACATGCAAACACACACACACACACACACACACACACACACACACACACACACACACACACACACACACACACAAGCACACACTCTTTCTCTCTCTCTACACACATGTATATATATATATATATATATATATATATATATATATATATATATATATATGTGTGTGTGTGTGTGTGTGTGTGTGTGTATACACAGACACTATAGCAGCAAAAATCACTTTTACTCTTTCCAGCTATTCAAATATTCAAACAGCTTTATTTGATAGACCATCTGTCTTGGCTAAGCTCTGATGCTAAAATCGCAAACCTTAAAAGTGAAAACAACATGTGGAATCAGAGTAAGCTTAGAGGCATATGTTATCACCACTAGACTTCATTGACTCATTTCATTATTTCTTTTCATCCAAGCAAGAGAGGGAAATTATGCTGATTCATGAAGCAAGATGAGGTTGGTGAGAATTCTGCAGATCCCTGCCATTTGTCTACAAGGCAGTAAGAGAGGTTAGAGCACCCTTGAGAAGAGGGGAAGATGAGCATTGTTAGTCACACTTTTCCACTCTATGTAGTTAACTATGCCTGCATAAAGTGGAAGCATTTGTGTTTATGTAATTCTTTTCTTATTTCAAAATTAATTTGTACACAGTGCTAAGACTGTGAAACAACTGAATCTTAGGCAGCTAGCAGTGGGCACTCCCTTACCTACACACATGGTTTGGAAATGCATATGCCCATTTTATAGGAGAGTTGTTGGCCAAGACAGAGATAATTTTTGGAAATAATACCTTGAATTAATTTACTTATATGTACACATCCAACAGGGCAGAATGAGGATCAGGACTCTTTGAATAGCATACCCGTCCTCAGCTACATGCAGCCACTATATTTTTTCTGTAACCTCGTTTTTTTGGCTGGGACAAGAACCCATGACCTTCAATTCCACAGGCAGATGTTCTATTGGGTGTCCCACCTTGGCATCTATTAATGGTGCAGATAAATATTTGCTTTTCTCAGTGTAGAAATATTTTCATTATTTGCATTGGAAATGTGAATTAACATTCCTGCAGTGCTCTTGTGGAAACAGATTGATAGCACAATTCTTGTCCCTCACAGAGATATTTGACCTGCGTCTTGGACAGAATTCCATTTGTTCCAATGTGTATGATCTTGGAGATGTACAAACAAGTAGAAAAAAGTGAAAAAAATATTGTATGCATATTTTTGAGTATTTGCATTAACAATTAAATAAATACACTTGCAGTTCTGGGTTTGCCAGAGTTCTCTCTTCCTGAGCAATGTAACAGATGTCGTCTGGCAGGGGCATCTTAGGTTGGTTCAGCCCTTTACAGTGTGAATAACTGTGGAACTGCATAAAAAAGCAGAAGAACATACCAATGTTTGAGTAGAGTTATTTTGGATCTTTTGAAGTCATGAGTAAATATACTTGCCAAGTACTTGCTTAACAGTTGAAGGTCAAGAGAGAGTGTCCCAACCAGCCAGTTGCACATGACCTGCACAGCATAGGAAGGACCTCACTTGTTTCATTGTGTATAGGAGAGACTATCATTATGTTGCTTGTTGAAGAATTATTACCAACTGCCTGTAATAATGTAGAGCATTTTGTTGATTTATTTATGTGAATAGTGTTTGTGTATGCTGTTAATCTGATAAGCATTTTCTGTGAATGGTTTTAACTACAGATGCAGTTTGTTGTTGTGGTGTTTACTTAAAATTAGAAAGGTGCCTTAGTAACAATGTAGTTCCTTGCTTTAAGTTAACTCTAGTTTTAAAATAAAAGTTTTTCCCTCTAATGATTGATTATTTAAGCTGTGTGCATTTAAACCTAGGAAGATGCAGATGCATCATACCTCTCAACTGTACAGATTTTCACAGAATGTCCAGATTTTTGCCTTATATTTGTGGTCCATTTTTCATAAAATTCTGGTTTTGTGGCAAATTAGTGGCAGATTGTTAACAACTGAAGTTAGAAAATAATGACAGATATTTGAGTTTCAGACTTGATACCCTTCATAAAATATATGCTAATGCAAAACCTGTTATTCTATCAACTTTCCAAGTTTGTAAGAGCAATATTTAAAAATTGTCCCTATTTTTGGACCTTTGTCCCACTTTTATTTATGGCTGTGTCCAGATTTCTTGGTCTAAGAGGTTGAGACATATGATGCATCTGTCATTGAAGAAGTCTTTTTGATACTATGTTTTAGTTCAGAATTGGGAGACAATAGCGCAGCAAGGGTGGGGGTAAGGGGGCAATTGCCCCGGGCACAAAGTGTTAAGGGGCACAATCAGGAGCTCTGAGTCCTGCATAATGCATGCATTTTTCTCTATAACAAAATGCTGGTACAGGCACTTGACTTAAGAACCTTTTTTTTTTTTGGTTGTGAAGAGCTGGGGGTAGCAAATATGAAGGATAGGCACTGAGGGCTTAATGAGACAGATATGGCTTTGTTGAGAGATTATGGATTGTGATGTGTTCAATGGCATTTTGCCTTTCTTCAGATGAAGATCTTATCCTTTGTTAATGTGTGGATTATATTACATTCATGCTTTGAGGTTCAAAGTTTGTAACAGTTAGTTGGTTAATAAGTAAGTACTAGGCAATCAGTCTGTACACTAGTAGATGTCTGGCCAACATTCAAAAGTTCCATCTAACCTCAAAGAAGGCAAGATGTGATAGACTGGGGTAGAATTTAAAGTTGCCTATCCAATTATTAGAGGGTCTATATTAAAACATTGAACGCTTAAAACAGCGAACGATGTTTCATCTACCCTGTTCCAGCAAAAGCTGAAAATGTCGACACCTCAGAACAGCGATTTCTTTCCTAGGGAAAGAAATCTCTGTTCCAACCAAAAAAAAAAAACAGTAAACATTTCCAAACACATGCACACTTACCTTAACCCTAATTCTACACCCCTAAAACAAAGTAACAGCTAAAAACACATATGCACCTAACTCAACCATACATCTAACACAAAAAAAAATAAACAGTTTAAAATATATGCACTTACCTTAACCCGCACCCTAACCCTAAGGTCAGTAACTGTTGCACATTTACGTAAACAGTTCCAAACACATACACACTTACCTTAACCCTAATTCTACCCCCCAAAAACAAAGTAAACAGCTTAAAACACATATGTACTTAACTCAACCGTACATCTTAACACAAAAAAAAATGTAAACAGTTTAAAACATATGCACTTACCTTAACCTGCACCCTAACCCTAAGGTCAGTAACTGTTGCACATTTATGCTCAGGAGCTATACCGGATAAGGGAATCTCTGAGACCACACTACAGTGCAGAACACGGCAAAGCAACGAAGCGGTCAAACGACTTCTTTCCCAGAGAAAGAATTCGCTGAACAGCCGCTTTGCTGTTTTGCCTGTTCGCTGTTTAGGTGTTGATGAAAACACATTCAATGAAATGTGTGTTCATTGTTCTAATAGGAACCCTTATTAGATCTCCCTTGAAGGTAGTGAAAGATCTACTCTGCTTGACATGTCATATACTCCAGATGTGAGGGATATGTTGGGATCTAAATCTGTCTTGCCAACATGCCTTATTTATCTGTAGATAAAGGTTTTATTCTGTTTACCAGTTATTTGAGTTGCCATTTGTTCTGTGAAGGAGTAGAAGGTCAACGAGGACTGGATCTTTCATGGCTTGAAAAGGTAGACACAGATCTTGACGGATGAATCTGTAACAGAGTGAGTACAGAGATAGGGCTGCCAGCCTGTCAGGATAACTAATATTTTTGAGGCCACTGATCTTTTTAGTTATGAGTTTCTGCAGTATCTCAGGCTGAATGATATGTTTAGTCAAATACACACCAGAAGGTACATTTTATTTAATAATGGGTCTGATGAGATTCAAGTAAAGGAAAATTAATTAAATGCCAAAAGAAGCAATTACATGCAATAACAGATATGAGTTATGATGAAATGGGTATTAAGACTTCTTTAGATCTAGTGGAGATGCCTTTGGAAATTAGATGAGACTGACAGAAGGCTTTCTGAACTACTGAGGAGATACGGTGGTCAAAATGGTAGGGAATTATCAGCAAGACTGCCTAGATCCCCTACAACGTTGTCTGATTGGAGGACTGAATCATGTATATGGTAAGTGAAGATGTTTTGTTTTCCTAAATGAACTCTGATACATTTCTTCATATTGTATATGAGGCCATTGCCCTTGCACCAGTTGTTAACATGGTCTAACCCATGTTGGAGCAATTGTCAGTCAGTGGAAGACTGAATAACAACACACAATTTGTAGTCATCTGGTTAACTTAATTAACCAACGACCAGGAGTGCTGGCCTGAAGGTCTGAGAAAGATGCCAAATAGGAGAAGCCCAACACTGAGCCGTGTGATACACCATTTCTAATCTTTTTTTTCTTGAAGTGGCACCTGCAACTCTAACCCCATGGGTTCTGTCAGACAATCAGTTAGCTTTCCATCACACACAATAAGAATTTATTTTCAGATTTATAAGGATTTCTATTCAGATTTAGATGTCTGTCAATGTCTGCATGAAGAATAGTGTTAATGCCTTGGCCAGGTCCACATATGCTGTATGCACTGCAGAACAACTACCCAGTTATTTAATTACTTTTTCCCACTGCTGTGGTGAAGTGTGGCAGATAAAGTACAAGATACAATCTCCCTTCCATGGTGTTTGCCCTTTCTTCATGATCATGAGAGAGAATTGTTTGAGGTCATTGGCTGACTGAGGTCACCTGGACTACAGCTTAGACTAAGCACCTCATTGGTTCTTTTGAGATTTCTTTCTTAAAAGCTGTCTCAGGTTTCAACTTTCTGTTACCTAAGAAGGTCAGTTGTGAGTGTTCTGCCATTTCACACTGAGCTAATCGAAGGAAGGACACTGAGCAAACTCGGAGCTATAATATATAACATTAAGTATCCTGTTTTTTGTTTATTTTGTTCTTTATTTCTTTGTTATTTATAGCACTTTGTGTACTGTGTATTTTTCTAGCTAGTTTCACTGTGTGTGAGGTATTAACTGGAAATTGTCCACTTTTATTAAGCATCAGTTGGTTTGTTTGTTTCTGATAACTTGTTGCAGTTAAACTCTTTTTTCTAGAGGCTCCTTTAGCTGTTTAAAACTGTGATTTAAAGGCTCACTGCTGCTTTTCAGCTGTGAGAAACATTTCTGCAGTTTGTTTCCCACACTCCCTCCCTGTTGGTATAGTGTTTTTATAGTTGGTGGCTTTGCAGTTGCCCACCCCTAGTGTAAATTTGATCTGGGACCCTCCTCCCAGTCTAGTGTCATTACCTCATTCTACCCAGTACAGGGAGAACATTTGAGAAGGCCAATCAGCTTAGTTTCTACTACTCCTTTCTCTCTTTCCACTAAAAAAAAAAAAATTTTCTAAGCTTGTTTCCTGCCTTTCCTGTGGGTAGTCTAGCCTGGTTATAGATTTGCTGTGTCCAGGACTATTTGTAGGCTTCTAGGGCCCAAGCCTTTCTGTGTTGGAGGGAAGCCTTCTAGCTTAATTTTGTTTCTTAGAACCAGCCAGTTTTTTGTTTCAGCACTTGTTCAGAACTTATTGTAAGCACTAAATAAGCTACAAATTACTACAGCACTCAACTTTCCTCACTGTCTAGAGGAAAACAGTTTCTAGTACTTAACAAATAAGCACCTATCCAGGCATGTCTAAGGGTGAGCCCCCGGTGTTTTCTCCTGTCTACCTGATGAATTTGGGCATCTTGGGGCAATGCAGTAATTGCCTCATGTACACAGACAACCCTCTCCTCCTACCACCCAACACTACAACCTGTGAGAGATGCACTTATATAGCCAAACTGGAAGTAAAGCTCTCTTCACCCAAGACTGGACTAGACAGTCAAGAGGAGAAGGTAAACACTTGCACCACACCACACTCAGCACATAGTCCCTCAAAACCTACACCACCAAAACACACACATAGAAACACAAAACACACATCTGCATTTGCGGAGGCTCTCAGTAAAAACCTGCCCAAGCAACAGGGACCTCCAAAGCAGAAACACAAGCAACCTCCACCCGACCAACACAACCCAAATGACACATAGCCCACAAATTCAGTGTGCCACTCAACCACAGCCCATAAGGCATAACAATGTACCCAACACTCTAGTCATAGGTGACTCTATAGTAAGGCACACTGATGTTCCACTCACCAGGCTAAACAAGGAGAAAGTTACTGTCAGCTGCCTGTCAGGTGCCAGGATCCGCCAAGTAATGCATGCACTCAGGTCACTCCACAACAAGTACAAATATGACTCTGTCATTGTCCATGTTGGTGTGAATGACCTAAGACATACCTCCTTGGACTACATGAAAAGGGACATGGGGGAGCTGTCCGATCTTGTAGCCCAGGCAGGTATGACCCTAGCCCTGAGTAGCATCCTGCCATCAACCAGAATGATACCACAGTACAAGGACAAAATGATTGACTTCAACAATTGGCTAAGCTTCTGGTGTCATTCTAAAGGGATCCAGTATCTGTCTGCCTGGGATGACATGATCGACAAGCCACAATGCTTTGCCAGAGATGGCCTGCACCTGTCACCCCTGGGATTCCAGATACTGGCTAAGGCTCTAGCCACCCCTATAGTGCCTTTTTAGGCAAGGTTCAAATGACAAATTCACCACCCTAACAAGTACAGGCAAGAAGAATCTGAGGGTATTGCTACTCAATGCTAGAAGTCTAAACCTCAAAATGCACTCTCTCGAGGCACTCCTTAAAATGGAGAACATCGACATCTGTGCAGTGACAGAGACCTGGTTCAAGGCTCCAGAGAGTACCCTTGCATTATCAGGCTATAATTCATACCACACCTTTCGGCCACCTAACCTGGACCGAAACACTGAAGGCGGAGGCATGTCCATATTCATTAAGGATATCCACACCTCCAGGCTAGTTGCTCAGCATAATGCATCCGAGATTATCCAAGTGCAACTAACTCTGGGCAAGACCGCAATCCAAATTGTAGCTTGCTACAGATCCCCCACCATGCCCCAGGATTCCCACTACTCATTTCTTAATACACTGGAAAACATTAGGGTACAACCTAACACCCTAATAATGGGCGATTGCAACTACCCTACCATTAACTGGGAAAACTACTCATGTACCAACTTTTGTGCTCAACGTTTTCTGGAATTCATAAATTCCAATGCCATGGATCAACTTATCCACACCCCCACCAGGGGCAGCAATATCCTAGACCTGGTTATTACCAACATGGGCAACCGGTGCTCCACATCAGAGGTCAGTTCCTCGTTGGTCAGATCCGACCATAAGCTAATCACCCTAGACATCCACATCCCTCCCCCACCCCCCATTAGAGAAACCACAGTAAACAATTTCTCCAAACCCAACTTCACGCTTCTTAAGACAGAAGTGGCAAACTTCACGGCACCCATGCTGACGGACAATATAGGTATGACTGCTGAATCCTACACAAATGCACTTTATAAGCAGTTACATGAGTGCATGGATCGTGCAATCCCTAACAGAACCAAGATTCTATCCTTCAAAAAAAGGAAGCCAATCTGGTGGTCCCCTGCCATAAACAATCTCTACAACAGAAGAAATAAACTGTTGCAAAAAAGAGTAAAATCCCATGATTGTAGAAACTCCCTGGTCAGCTTCAGTAAGAAGCTGAGATCCCTCATAAAATCCTCCAAAGCTAGTTATGAAAACAAAATCACCACTGACTCTAAAGACAACCACAAAGCATTCTATAGCTATGTCAAGAATCTCAATGGCAACACTCAGATCTGCTCTGAGTTACAGCACAATGACACTAGATATACAGAACCAACGGATATTGCCAACATCCTGGCAGATAGGTTCAGTGGGAAAACTACTCATGTACCAACTTTTGTGCTCAACGTTTTCTGGAATTCATAAATTCCAATGCCATGGATCAACTTATCCACACCCCCACCAGGGGCAGCAATATCCTAGACCTGGTTATTACCAACATGGGCAACCGGTGCTCCACATCAGAGGTCAGTTCCTCGTTGGTCAGATCCGACCATAAGCTAATCACCCTAGACATCCACATCCCTCCCCCACCCCCCATTAGAGAAACCACAGTAAACAATTTCTCCAAACCCAACTTCACGCTTCTTAAGACAGAAGTGGCAAACTTCACGGCACCCATGCTGACGGACAATATAGGTATGACTGCTGAATCCTACACAAATGCACTTTATAAGCAGTTACATGAGTGCATGGATCGTGCAATCCCTAACAGAACCAAGATTCTATCCTTCAAAAAAAGGAAGCCAATCTGGTGGTCCCCTGCCATAAACAATCTCTACAACAGAAGAAATAAACTGTTGCAAAAAAGAGTAAAATCCCATGATTGTAGAAACTCCCTGGTCAGCTTCAGTAAGAAGCTGAGATCTCTCATAAAAACCTCCAAAGCTAGTTATGAAAACAAAATCACCACTGACTCTAAAGACAACCACAAAGCATTCTATAGCTATGTCAAGAATCTCAATGGCAACACTCAGATCTGCTCTGAGTTACAGCACAATGACACTAGATATACAGAACCAACGGATATTGCCAACATCCTGGCAGATAGGTTCAGTGCTAACTTTACCCCTCTGTCATTCCCTAAAGGACCCATCTCTATACCAGAAGAATGCAAAGTTCCTGTAATCACAGCTGCACAGGTAAAAAACACACTATCCAAAGCCAAGAACACAGCATCCATGGGACTTGACGACATCCCAAGCTGTGTTCTACATGAACTACAGAACAAACTGGCACCCCACCTAAGTACCATGTTCAATCATAGCCTCACCTCAGGCTATGTGCCCAATGAATGGCGCACAGCGACAGTTTTCCCATGCCACAAAGGGGGAGCCACCACAGACCCCAGCAACTACTGCCCCATTAGCCTAACGAGCCTGGTCTGCAAGACTATGGAGCGTATCATCATGGAACTTATAAACAATGACATTGGTAATCTCCAAACTCAGGACCCCACCCAGTTCGGGTTTGTAAAAGGCAGATCGTGTCTCCTAAACCTGATAGACTTCTTTGAAGCAGTCACCAAAGCCGTAGATGCGGGTAAGGTGGTTCACACAGCCTATCTAGATCTCACCAAGGCTTTTGACACCATCACCCACTCTGGAATTATAGATAAACTCACTGAACTAAGTATAAATCCCTATGTTACAAGATGGATTGCCAACTGGCTCACTGACAGAACCCACACTTGTGAAAGTAGCAGACTCCAAATCCAGCTTCAGACCAGTGACAAGTGGAGTACCACAGGGTTCAGTCCTGGGTCCTCCCCTGTTTGGTATCTACTTCTCTGAAGTACAGGCCAATACAAAAGGTCTTTGGCTAATGACGTTTGCAGATGACTGCAAACTAGGAGCCATAATCAAAACTCCAAAAGATGTGGACATCCTACAAAAGGGCCTTGCTGAGACAGATGCCTGGTGTCAAAGCCATGGCCTCAAGCTCAATGCTAAAAAAGTGCATTGTCATTCCTTTTGGTAAAAACTCATTACCCATGAACTACCACATAGGTGGTAGTCTACTTAACACTGAAAGTGTGATAAGAGACCTTGGGACACAGGTGGACAGTAGTCTCTCCTTTGATAATCACATCACCACAGTAATCAGGAAATCCTTCTGTGTAGCACACCTCATCACAAAAGGTTTCTCATCCAGGATAAAAGAGGTCATTGTTCCCCTCTGCTCGTCACTCATTAGACCCATTATAGAGTACAATGCCCCTTTTGGTATGTACCTCACAAGACATCTACAACAACTGGAAAGGCCACAGAAATACCTCACAAAGAGGATTACCGGCCTCAAAGAGATGCCCTATGCAGACCATCTCAAAAAACTGCAGCTTTACTCCGTTCCATATCGCCTACTCAGATCTCTGCCTAACACACAAAGCTATGTCAAACCCAAAGCTTTTAGACATGCTCCACTTAAAGAAATCCCAATCCCACGAGATACACGCTCTAGGGACTTAAACCTCGTCACCACAATAAACAGAACATGCTGGAGGGATAGATTCCTGTCCCAGGGACTTCCCATACTCTGGAACAAACTACCTGTCTATATCAAACAAAGCTCCTCATTAGCACTGTTCAAGAAAAATCTTGCATGATTGGATGGGAAATAGGAAATTCACCCCGGGGATCACTTCTGTGGCTCTGCTCGACAGTGGCACAGGAAAATAATTTTCTTGGGTGGCGAAAGCCAGGGTATCTTTGGCTAGGCTTATATAGGCCCTAGGGCCAATAGCCTAGTACCTACCTATGAACCTATGTGACTGTTGAATTAATATACTTAAGTAATAGGTATAAGGACTGAGCCCCTGGTATGGGGAGTGCAGGGAGGGGGGCTTGCCTTTCCCCAAGATCATTTGCTATTTATGTTTTCTAAACATTGATATGTTCTACTAATAAATAGTGATGTGAATTTGTGTATAGTTATGGGAACTGCATTAAGAAACAGGAACAAGGTGTGCACACGTGTTTGTGTGTGTGTGTGTGTGTGTGTGTGTGTGTGTGTGTGTGTGTGTATGTGTGTGTGTATCTTTGTGTGTGTGTGTGTGTGTGTGTGTGTGTGTGTGTGTGTGTGTGTGTGTGTGTGTGTGTGTGTGTGTGTGTGTGTGTGTACAGAGTGGTGAATATGTAGATGTAATTTTTAAAGTCCCACTTTGGTAGCTTAAATAACTAAATGTATAGGGTCTTTGTGTTGATAAATCAAAAGCAGAGTATGTTTCAGTCTCACTGTTATGTGACTTCATCTTGAACAAAGTTCTAACTGCTCTGTTCTTTGTCATTGTAGGATTGTATAACAAAGCAGAAGAAATACAGAATGAAAGAGACAATATATTTGAGGAAATATATTTTGGAGAATATTAAATAAGTACAACCATACAGTCCACTTGGAAACAAACCAAAGACAGTGCATTTGTTTGCCCTCTCAACCCTTCTGGCAATATGACACGTGACCACAGGAATAACCTTCAGAAGCTCGAAGTTTCAAAACTTCGAACTTCAAATGGCCAGGACCATGAGGTTGAAGTTTTGAAGCTTTGAACATTTTGAATGGACAGTGAGGAACAGGATATTTACCATTTTCCTCACAATTTTGGAGTTGGTATATTTATTTAGGTGGGGGAATGGATGGTGCAGGTGGGTTTGTCCCCTTGTAAAAACATTAAAAAAATGCTTTTGTTTTTATTTTTTTTTATGTCATTTTCGAAGTTTCAAAACTTCGATCTTCTGGTCTCAGCCATTTGAACTTTGAAGTTTTGAAACTTCAAGCTTTTGAAGTTGATCTGACCACAGGCACACTTTCATCTCTTCCATTCTCTGTCTTTTGTAACAGCATATTTATAAATCTGATGTTGTTAATCTTCTTTCCATTCATCACTGGTGGGGTTGGATTCAGAGACCTCGGAACCGAGTCGGCCTATTACCAAGCTCACACCAGTCAAAAAAACTCGCGATCTAAGTCTCTACCCAGAATGCCCTTCTCCCTCTTACCTCAGATCTCATTTGCCGTGTAGCCATAAAGCCGCGTTTCAGCCGAGCTTTCAGCTAAATGAAATATTTTTTGATATTTGTGTAAATATTTTTGGCTATCTTTATATTTTACCAAACCTTTAGTATTGCTAATGTCTTTTCTTCGATCTAACCTTATTCTTTCCACTCTACCCATTGTTACCGTTGGTAGACTTCAAGTACCATTGTTGGTACGGCCTTTTCCCTTACCCTTGTGGTATTTCTTCAATACCATAGCTGGTATTGTTTCTCCTGTTTAACCTGTTAGCTTTTATCTTTATTCAGGTGTTTCCCTTTCTTCTATTCATACAGTGTATTGTTATATTGGTGATTTTCTTGTGATTTTTTGAACAGAGTTGAATTCATTATTGTTGGATTATGCAGTTGGTTGTGGTGTCCTTTTCTACCAAGATGTCGGATAAGAAGGGTACTTCAGGCTTAAAGCATTGTACTTCTTGTAAGGGCAAGTTACCTAAGAGTGATTTGCATGATGACTGTGTATACTGTTTGGGAGTGGCCCACCTTTCGGTGCAGCCTCCATGTGATATTTGTCAGAGCTTCAGCCAATGCACTCTTAATGAGTGCAAAAATAAACTCATTTTGAAGGGGTTACTCAAGTCTCTCTTCTCAGAGCCCATTTCTGTGATGGAGGTCTCAACCCCTCCTTCTAAGGACAAAAAGAGATCCCTTTCTGTTCCTTCTTCACCATCAGGTGATCAGAGCAAACCTGGGAAATCTAAGGTCCCTAAGTTATTGTCGGAGCATAAGTCTGCCTCTTCGGCTCGGCCTTCCTCAGCTCCGACCATCTCAAAACCTTCGATATCGCCGCCTGTTTTGGCACAGGTTCTGCCTCTGGCACCGATCATAGATCTTACTATGGTTATTTCGACTTTGGCACCTGTAGCTACTTCAGCTCAGGGCACACCTTCGACTACACCATCAGTTTCCATTTTGGAACTGACCATTTTGGCTTTGAGTGCCACTTTGGCACCAAGCGTTGTACCAACCTCACTGGATCTGACCCCTTTGCTTCCCATCTTGAAACTAGAGACTTCGGTGGTGGCAGACCTTGAACCATGGACCTGATACTCCCCCCTCCGTAGACCCTTTTCTGGGCCAAGTGTATAGCCCATTCATTGAACATCCTGACTCTCCGTCTGGAGTATCCACTAGATCCACCAGGAGCCTTTCAGAATACAATGTGGTGCATCTTGTGGACCAGCTGTTAGTAGCCAGGAGGATTCCCTCACTTTCTAAAACCCATCCACCTGCAGGACTTGGGTTGCCTTTTCCACAGACTCCATCTTACACTCCTCCTTTGACCATCTTGGTTCTGAAGCCTTCTGCTTTGACATCCTTCTTTTAACCTATCATCTCGGTGCTTATGGTGCATCTCACTCTGGCTCCGAGTTTGTCCCTTTGGTCTTCAGTTCCTGCCAAAACAGCCTTTCCTCAATCTGGGAATTAGGGGATGGGCACGTCAGCCCAGGGTACAGTGCCAACTTTCTCCTTGGTTCCTTGGTTCCTTCCTAGGTGCAAATGGCTGCATCTGCACCAATCCTGCTTGAGGCTCCATCTGTGGGGGCAGGTCTATCAGAGTGGGGAGTGACCCCGGTCCCGAGATTGTCTTTCTCGGTTCTGGGCTCCCATTCCTCTTCGGGCGGGCCTGCCTTTCACGTGATGCAGCCCTCTTCTGGCTCTTGCTTCTGGCAGCACTCCTTTGATGTCGGAACCCCAGTTTTCACCCCCTGAGCTACAGCTGTCACAGACCACCCCCCTGAGACACCAGGCAGAAAAGCCACAGGACACCCCTGTTCAGGGTACCCAGTCTTCCGAGTCCTCCTCAGAGACCCCCATTGAGGAGCCCCTTAGAAAGAAGATGTGCAAGAGGAAGCACGTGGATTCACCTGAGGAGTCCTTAATAGAAGACATGGATTACGATGATGGTGAAGGGTCCCCATGGTCACCTCCTGATGATGTCTCCTTCAGAGACATCCTGGAGATGTTAAAGCAGAGAGGTGACTGGAAGCCCTCCAACCCTTCATCTGAGGAGTCTGTGTTCCTTGCAGGCTTTTTGTGCCCAGCCTTCTACCTCTTGGATGACCCCTCCTGCTGACTAGCTTGTCCACCTTGTCGTGCAGCCCACGTGGAAGAACCCTGATTCCATTGAGGTGATCCCCTGGAGACGAGACAAAATTCTTTCCCATCTCTTGGAGAATCCACTCTGGTCCAAAGGGTTACCAGTTAAAGCTATGGTGGTGGTGGTAGCCACGAAAAAGGACTTGGCTGAGGAAAGTCCTGCTGTCCACCCACCCAACAGGGAGTCCCGGGTGGTGGACAGACTTGGGAAGTGTGTTTTTGCATCAGGGACCTTTCCTATACAACCCTGAATTATTTGGTACATTTTACGAGGTTCCAGAGGGACTTGATCTCTAAACTCTCTGGGATGCTCGCAGGACAGTTGTCTGACAAGGTCAGAGACAAAGTGGCCTCGTAGCTAGCAACCCTAGAATCAATATCCAACTCGTCCATGAGGTTGCTGTCACACACGACCGAAAGGGCAGCAAGAGCAGCGGGTTCGGGCATTGTTATGAGGCGTCATGCCTGGATGCTCATCTGTGAACTTGCAGATCCCTTCAAGTCAATGATACATTGGGAGAAATCAAATCTTACCCCTACACAACAAATAGAGTTCATTGGAGCAGTGTTCAGTACTCAGTCTTGTCTGGTATCACTCCCTCTTCACAGACTCCATCGATTGAGGCTTCAAATCCGAGTGATTCTTTCTCAAACATCAGCCTCTGCAAGGGAATTTCTTCAAGCCCAAGGTTCTATGGCTGTGTCAATTCCAATGGTGCATCTAGCAAAGCTACATAGGCAAATTCTGCAGTGGCTCCTTCTGTGTCAATGGTTCCCAAACTGTAATCCTCTGGATTACAAGATTTGAATAACCAACTCCTGCAAGCAGGACCTGCTTTGGTGGATGAGGCCAGACGTAGATCTTTGGAGCCGCCAATTTCAACCCTCCCAACCCACAACCATTGTGACCACGGATGCTTCCCTAATCAGGTGGGGGGGCCATTTCCAGAAAAAGACTGTCCAAGGCACATGGTCCACCTCAGAGGCCCACCTGCATATCAGTTTTCTGGAACTCAAAGCCGTGCTGTTAGCATTTCAGGCATTCCATATGGCTCTCCCCTCCGGGAAAATTGCAGTTCAATCAGACAATATGTCAGTGGTCTGGTACATCAACAAGCAAGGAGGAACCAAGTCCTTCCCCCTATGCCGAGAAGCCATGAGATTTTGGCAGTGGGCGATAGCTTCTGACTGCTTTCTGATAGCAATGCATATACCATGGAGCTCCAGCATGATTGCGGACAAACTGAGCAGATGCATTCTCATGCCCCACAAGTGGTCCCTCAACCCCGAGGTGGCGTCTATAATTTTCAGCCACTGGGGCCAGCCTTTCTGTGATCTTTTTGCTTCCCCATCAAGCACCAAGTGCAGCAGCTACTTTGCCCTACTTCCCCCAGAGCGGTAGTCACAGAGGGATGCTCTGATTCACGATTAGCCCACGAGACTTCTCTACGCCTAAACTCCCATTCCTTTGATCCCACAATTTCTAAAGAAAGCTCTTCAGTTGAGATGCAAGGTGATCCTCATAGCCCCATTCTGGCCTCGACAAGTTTGGTTCCCCTTTCTTCGGCCTCATCTAGTATACCCGGCGTGGATTCTGGACCCTCTACCAGATCTGATCACTCAATCCCAGGGGGTGAGTCACCCGAACCTGTCCACTCTCAAGCTGACAGCTTGGTTTCTCCACTTTTGCTAGTTGCCAGGCAAGCTAATCTCTCCTCACTTGTTCGAGACATCATTCTGGCCTCGCGCAAACCATCCACCAGAAGCCTATATCAGGATAAATGGAAAAGGTTCTCCATTTGGTCCAAGGATAACATGCTTGACCCGTATTCAGCTCCAGTTACTGCAGTGCTTCAATACTTAACTAAGTTTTTTGATAACAGAGCCTCTGCCTCTACAGTATGAGTGCATCTAGCAGCAATTTCCAATTTCCACAATGGTATTGATGGCACCCCTCTTATCTCTATGCCTCTGCAAGGCTTTCCTCAAAGGGACCTGTCATCTCAGGCCTCCTCTCAGACAGCCCGTGGAACCATGGAACCTCACTTTAGTCCTCCAGTCTTTGACTCAAAAGCCCTTTGATCCTGCTGCTAAGTGTGACCTAAAGTTTTTGTGTTGGAAGTCTTTGTCCCTTGTAGCTATTACCTCTGCCAGAAGAGTTTCAGAGTTGCAGGCATTGTGTATCAAGAGGCCCTACCTGGTCTTTCATAAAGACAGAGTGTCACTTCAGATGGACCCATCCTTTCTTCCCAAAGTTGTTTCTGAATTCTATTAACCAGTGCATTGTTCTACCAGTGTTTTTTCTGAATTTTGCCAATAGAGAGTATTGCCTTCACACTTTAGACGTACATAGACAATTAAGATTTTACCTAGACAAGAAGAAACCTATTCTTAGATCTGAACAGCTTTTCATCTCTTTTTCGGGACCCAAAATGGGAGAAGCTGTTCCCAAAGTTACTTTATCAAGATGGCTAAGGGACTGCATACGTGTCACCTATTCCCTCCATAATGAATCCATGCCAAAAGTTAAAGCACACTCCACTAGATATGTGGCAACTTTTAGAGCATTCCATTCCAGGGCATCCATGGATGACATCTGTGCAGCAGCTACTTGGGCTAAGCCTCATACCTTTATCAATCATTACAAATTGGACCTGCTCTCAAGGGGGAAAGCTGCCTTCAGCTCAATGGTACTCAGGAATGTTCTTCCGTAAGGGCCACCCATGGACCTCAAGGTAGCTTGGGATTCTGTCCCATCAGTGATGAATGGAAAGAAGATTAACAACATCAGATAAAGAAGTTATGTCTTACCATATCATACTGACAGTGTTGTTCTTCTTTCATTCATCACTTCCCACCCTCCTTCCCCCTCCAAAGTCTCCTTGGGGGTGCTTTGGGTCTAAGTAGTGCACTATGGTACTTGTGTAGACGTGGCCTCTGCTTTACTTCCTTTCTTAGCAAACTCGATCTGAGTTAACAGGGAGAAGGGCATTCTGGCTAGAGACTTAGCTTGAGAGTTTTTTTGGCTGGCGCGAGCTTGGTAATAGGCCATCTGGGTTCTGAGGGCTCGGAACCGAACCCCAACAGTGATGAATGAAAGAAGATGAACAACATGTGGAAGATTGTCATAATGGTTAAGGTGCTTACCTTAAGAACACAATGTTCAGGGTTTGATTCTCACATAGGGTAATTGGCTAGGCTTAAAATACTCCTAAAGGGCAACTAGCCTAGTACTAATCTATGAATTATGAACTTCATTGAACACAAATGGAATGTTATGGTAAGGCATAACTTCTTTTTTTGCTCCAACTCTCCAGACCATCTTTTTGAATGACAGTAGAGCAGAAAACTGATTTTGCTGACATGTCAGTACTGAGAATGACAGCAGAACAGAAACCTGTGGAGTTCAGAAGTGTAATGTACCATTGTTCTTGGAGGATGTGCACCACAGCAGTAAAACAGCTGATACTATGATAGATGCAAACATGTTCTCCATAAATATTGTTTAAATGATATTAATATATTATGATATAATGATATGGAAGTTAGAGTACTAATAAGATCATGTAACTTCAAAATAAAAAAATCCACAAATGCATTTTTGCAGAATTGTATCTTAGTGTAGAATAAAAATCCATTCAAGCATCCACAACCCCTTTTCCCATTTTTGCACATGGGGTTAGGGTTTCATCCCAGCAGTGACAATCATCTAGAGCCAAGCTTCACACCACCAGGTGGCTAGCCCTGCTGCAGCTGTTCTTCCATACCGCAC
Source organism: Protopterus annectens (assembly GCF_019279795.1). Taxonomy (NCBI): domain Eukaryota; kingdom Metazoa; phylum Chordata; order Ceratodontiformes; family Protopteridae; genus Protopterus; species Protopterus annectens. The sequence continues at coordinate 267,437,498 of NC_056728.1, forward strand.
ACTCCCACCTATGGCTGATTTTGTGTGTCCGTGGAATGTGGGAAGAAACTGGAGCACCTGGAGGAAACCACACAAACACAGGGAGGACATGCAGACTCCACACATAAGGCAACCCAGCTATGAATTAAACTGGAGAACCTCTTGCTGTAAGGCGACAACACTGTCTGTTCCAGTTCTGTGCCACCCATAATGTAGAATAAAAATATTTAAAGAAAAAATCAGTGCACACTATAATTTGTCTCCTTTCTGTTCACACATCCACTGTGTCTGTCTTTATTGTTCTTAATATTTACTCCTTAGTCAAGTCCAGATCTTTATGACCTCAAGGATTTTAACACACCAGGCCTGTTTTTCAATGGCTGTTTCTTTAAGATTTTGCAGTTCACATTTATTTTTTCAGCTGTGCTTTGTATTCATCTTGGCCCATGCTACCCCTTCTACTTTTGCCTTAGATCTTTCACAGCTTCACTGTCTTCTTTAATGAATCATGTCTTTTATGTGGCAAAAGTATCTGAGTTTCAGTTTTACTATCAGATTTTAAAGTGAACAGTGTGGATTTATTAATTGCTTAATCTTTTTGTAGTCCATGGTATTCTCAAAAGTTTACTCCATCACTACAGTTCAAAAACACTAATTTTCCAGCACCCAACCTTACCTGCAGTCCAACATTCATAGCCATATCTTACTACAGGGAAGACCATAGCTTTACTGTATGGACCTTTGTTGACAATGTAATATGTCTGCTCTTTAAAATCTTCTCCCAATTTGACACAGTTTTGCCTCCAAGAACATATATTTTTAATTTCATGGCTGCAGTAACCATCTGCAAAGATCTTTGTGCTCAGGAAAATAAAATCTGCAAATGCCTCCACTTCTTCTTCATTTGCTACTGACATAATTTTAGTTTTTTGATGTGATTTCTACTTTAACCTTCATCAACAGGCTCTTCATCTCTTCCTCACTTATAGCCATCATGGTGGTTTGTTCTGCATATCTGAGGTTGCTAATATTTCTCCCAGCAATTTTGATTCCAGCATCAGATTCGTCTATCTCAGAATTTCATATGATATATTTGGCGTATAAATTAACTAATAGGATGATGGTATAGCCTTTATCCCACTCGTTTCCCAGTCTTAAACCAGTCAGTTACTCCATATTTGGATCTAACTTTTACTTCTTGTTCTGTGTACAGACTCCTCAGGAGGTGGTTAAGGTGACCCAGTATACCCATTTCTCTAATTATTGTATGTTACGGTTTACAAGCCAAAGACTTTACAGTAGTCAATACAACGGAAGTAAATATTTTTCTGGAACTCTCTTGCTTTCTGTATTATCCAGAAGATGTTGGTAGCTTGATTGTTAGTGCCTGTGCCCCTTTTAAAACCAGTAGTCCGCATATATTGATACAGTATAGCTTGCAGTATCTTGAACATTTTCTTATTAGCATGTAAGATAAGTGCAGTTAGTTAGTAATTTGAGCACTCTTTAGCATTGCAATTTTTTACAAGTAAAATATAAATTTACTTTTTACAATTCATTAGCTGCTGCTGTATTTTCCCAGTATGCTGACCAATTTCAAGCAACAGTGTAACAATATCATTTTACAGGATTTTAAACAATTTAGCTGAAATTTCTTGAATTTCTGTAGGCTTGTTATTAGGAAGGTTTTCTGGTACCCATTTAACTTCATTGTCAAGGATATCTAGCTCTAGGTTAGAGAACATACTGTTGTATGTCTCATTGATGCTAGAGTTTTTCTTTTTCATACCGTTGTACGTATCAGTGATGCTGGAGTCCTTCTTATTCATACCATTGTACGTATCAGTGATACTAGAGTCCTTCTTATTCATACCGTTGTATGTATTAGTGATCCTAGAGTCCTTCTTATTCATACTGTTGTACATATCACTGATGCTACTGTCCTTCTTATTCATACCATTGTATATATCAATGATGCTAGAGTCTTTCCTATTCATAGCGTTCTATGTATCAGTGAGGCTAGAGTCCTTCATTTTCATACCGTTGTATGTACCAGTGATTTTGGAGTTCTTCTTATTCATGCCGTTGTTCGTATTAATCATCCTAGAGTCCTTCTTATTTATACCATTGTACATATCAGTGATGCTATAATCCTTCTTATTCATAGCGTTCTATTTATCAGTGAGGCTTGAATCCTTCTTTTTCAAACCGTTGTAGATATCAGTGATGCTAGAGTCCCTCTTATTCGTACTGTTTTATGCATCAGTGGTGCTAGATTCTTCTTATTCATACCATTGTGCACATCAGCAATGCTAGTCTGTGTTATTCAAACAGTTGTACATATCAGTAATGCTAGAGTCCTTTGTATTTATACTGTTGTACATGTCAGTGATTATAGAGTCCTTCTTATTCATACTATTCCACGTATCAGAGATGCCAGTGCCCTTGTTATTCATATTGGTGTAGGTATCAGTGGTGCTAGATTCCTTCTTATTCATACCGTCGTATGTATCAGTGATGCTAGAGTTCTACTTATTCAAACCATTGCACATATCAGTGATGCTAGAGTCTTTCTTAGTCATACCATTGTACACATTTGTGATGTTAGAGTCCTTCTTATTCATATTGTTATACGTATTAGCGATGCTAAATACCTTCTTGTTCATATCACTGTATGTATCAGTAATGCTAGAGTCCTTCTATAGCTCTTCTGTGTAGTCCTGCAACTGCTTTGGGCTAGATCTACAAACATTATTTTGCACGGTGCACAGTGAGAAGTATTTGTTGAAAGCATATTTATATTATCCACAACAAGTTATTTGTTTTTGGATCCCTGACCTATTTTGTTTGTGTTAAGATGTATATGTGCTGCATTGTCAGAATTATATCTTAAAATGGGAGTTTTATACTGACTTGGAAATTGCAAGAAGCAGTTGTTGAATAGTTAAAAGCACCTTACGTGGCATCCTAGGAAAAGGAGCATGTTTCTTTTAATCTAAGTAATGGTACTAATGAATGTACACAGAAAACACAGGCACATGTTAGTCAGAAACATGTAGCAGTGTAATTCTACTAAGGTTCATGTGATTCCATTAAACCACAGACACACTTTGGTCAGAAGTAGAATTCACCATATGTCTTTATAGTAAACATTTGTTTTCCCTGACTTATTGAGCAATGCTTTTGGAAATTTGTAATGCAGATGTAAGTCTCAAATGTAGCAAGGATTATTCAAAACTGTTAACTGTGCTTCTGTTGCAGTATTGCTGACTTAAATTCTTGAATAGTAACATGATTCATGCAGATTGCCAGGAGAACATCTTTATTTGAGAAATTTCTCAACAAAAAGATCAGCCCAGTCTTTGTATGTTATTGCTGAGAACCTGTCAGTTTAAAGCGGTTTAATTTCCTAGCAGTGATCTTACTCTAACCAAATGTTAAACTTCTTAATGGAATCCTGAAAACCAAGAACAAGAAAAATCTTCTGTACTGAGATGCTAGAGATTTTTTTTTGGACTTTATGAGATGAGTAAACCCTCTGCATTGTTCTAGTAAACTTCTCATGGAGTAGATAAACCATTTGCTCCTTTCATACTCATCTTATGTATCTGCCAAAATGTTTTTCTTTCTTTCTTCCTTTGTTCAACTTATCCACATGTAGGACCAATTATTTTGCATGGCTGTAGCATTTCACAGTTACATGCTTGCATGGGTAAATCAGCTTGCATGTTGTTTCATAATGCTACGGTGGCATTGGAAACTCCTTCTTTCTTGCCAAAGGTTGCCTCAGCAATATCTCTGAATCAGTAGTTAACTACATTTTATCCAGACCACCAGAATGAAGGAAAGGGTCTGTTACATATGCTACCTGTGCAGAAGAAACTTGTATTCTATACCAGCAGGACCCAAGAGTTTAGGAAATTCCTGAAAATAAGCAAACTGTGTAAGTTATTGGCAAGTTGTATTGTATTTTGATATGACACGTATAGCAAACCCTCACAATGTGCAGAGTACATTCTGTTGAGTAACAGCAGTTCCATCAGCTTACTTTAGAAATGTTTCACACAAAATATTTCAGGAGCTGTTATGTGGATAACTGTGGAAACATTTGCCAAACATTACAAATGTGTGGATAACTGTGGAAACATTTGCCAAATATTACAAATTTGAAGTGTGGTTTGAGGATGAGACAGGATAGGATTTGGTATGGCATGGTTAGAGGGAATCATGTAATTATCCATTTTTCACATGTGACTGAGTACTGCTTGGAAATTTAAACAAACATTTTGATTGATTGTTAAACTCCTCCTAACTGAAAATGATGGCAAACTTGTGTAAGATACTATAGTAACAGACCTTCAAGAAGACAACACTTCAACAGTAAAGCAGCCCTGTTGTCCCCTGGATGGAATTATATCTAGTTATTGTTGAAAAAACTAGATATAATTCCATCCATTCCATTGTTGATCCCTTACAACTGTTTTTCAGTTTCTTGTCCGGACTTACCTCCACCTCACTGAATGTAATGTTGATAAGCTTGCTAGTGGTCAAGTTCAACTCCCCAGTGAAAACTTTGCACAAACTCTATGATCACAATTGTAAACAGGCAGTCACTTCTGTGCTGCTTCTAAGTATGTGCCATGAATGATTTCTTTCCATTCAGAATTTGCCTTTTCTTCACAGTTTGTGCAACTGTGGAGTTGCTTTATATACGTTTGATGAGTTGTGCAGGGCTTTCCCCCTCTGAGGGAGATGCAGGGGGCTGCCCCTGGCAAAACACTTATTTTTGGAATTTTTATTCAGGTTGAGTTCTCAGTGAGTAAAATTCAGTGAATTCAGACCTCATCAAGTTGAGCACTGGAGACTTATAGGTGAAGCTGTTGTGTTTTTGCAAAATAATATAGTAGTTTATTTTATATGAAGAAACAATTTGTCTGCTACACAGAAGGCCTTTAGGATTCAAACAGAGCTAACTCCCATGGAACTATGGCTCTATATATGTACCGCAGAAACAGAAGTAGGTACTGTACATTTCCACATTCCTCTTTCATTGCTGAGGTTAGCAATTCTGCTTTGCCAACTCCAAATGATAGGGAATTGAAATAATTTATGTCTGTATCTGGATAGGCTTAACTGATATATATGCATAAGATTAAAATAAAATGGGTGCCGTTCCATTGCTGACGTCAGACTAGACAGGAAGTTAAGGAGCATACACCTCAGGTTTTTTGAGTTAAAAATCCTGAAAACATGTAACTCCACAACCAAGGACACTTCTCCTTTGGTCTCACTTTGGGCGGTATTAGACTAAAAAAATTGGTAGAAGATATGCTTGTAAGAAGTCATTGGGACTAATGTTTGTTAATTTAGGGAGCCAAGGTAGGTTTGAGTTTAGTCTCAAGCATTCTGTTTGTGTACGTTGGCACCTTCAAACACTTAATAGAAAATGAAAAAAGCGGTACAGTAAGTCCTATACCTTTTTTTCTTCTGGTAAGGGTCAGCGCAGTGCCAAAGCATATCCTCTCTCTCCTCACATAATCATTTTTGTTACAGTGCTTCCTTTGCACAGAGTTCATGCTTTCCTCCTCAAGACAGTAATTTCAAAGGTGCCATTACTATTGCAGAAAAGGTTACAGGTGGGCTTATTAAATAAATTTCCCATATGAGAAGGCTTTTTCAAATTCTTAATGTTCCATAATCTGTGTGAAAAGTTTGTCCTCTCTTTAAAATACTCCAAAACATTTTACAATTACTCAAAGCAGCAACATTCTCAATCACCAGTCAGTAGATCTAACTTGCAGAACAATTGTTATGATAAGAAGCCTTATTTTTACATGAATCTGAAGTCAGATCCCAATACTTTGGCAGTTCCTGAAGCTCCTGAGGCTCCCAGTGCATTCTTATTTCTTCAGGTACTTAGACTTTATTAGGGAAGGGAGATTGTTGGACAGGTGTAGTAAAAGTTTTTTATACCTAAAAGTATCATGATGCTGACAGCTCATAATTGTTTGGCTATATGCTATCATGTGAAAATCTTTTTTTTTTTCATGGGCTCAGGAAAATGCAAACAATAAGGAAAAAAAGGGGGATTTACTTTTGACGATTGAAAATACTGAATCTATAGATGCTACCTAAGTTGCCATGACTGGTTTTGCCATAGGTAGACTTGCATGGTTGTAACTAGAGAATTTGCCTGACACCATAAATTCTCAGTCTTTCACATTCTGGTTCAGAAAACTTTCAGTTTATTTCTCCTACCTTGGATCTCTTAAAGGCTTGTGCAGAAAAAGGGAGGCTCAAGGAGCAGCAGCAAGACTTTCCGACTGTTGCTTCTTTCAACATGAATTATCCCTTTTCTGGAAAAATACATACAGAAGACTTGTCCAACAAAAACTTTCCTCTAAACATTGTAAGTTAGGGCATTAAAACCATCACACTGAATACCTAAGTAATGGGGTACAGTTTAATTAGCTTCCTGTATGACCTCATTATATTTAGGTTCATAGGTTCATAGGTTCATAGGTTCATACTAGGCTATCTGCCCAAGGGCATTTATAAGCCTAGCCCATAGTTATGTGGCTTTCGCCACCCCTTTAGTTTGAATAAAAACTATGCCTATCATTTTTCTGTGCCTCTGTCAAGCAGTGACACTGAAGTAATCCCTGGGGTATATCTGCGATCTCCCATCCATTGGTCAAGATTCCTCTTGAACAAGGCCAGCGAGGTGCTCTGCCTCACATGTACCGGGATTTTGTTCCACAGCATAGGGAGTCTCTGGGTGATGAATCTGTCCCTCCAGCACGTTCTATTTATAACCGTGTCAAGGTTTAAGTCTCCGCCCTTGTGGTTCTGAGGGATCTAGATTTTTGAGGTGAAGCATATTCATCAAATCTGGGTTTGACATGGCCTTATATGTCAGGCACAGGTCACCTCTGAGCAAGCGGTATGAGACTGAATAAAGCTGGAGTTCTTTCAGTCGGGCAGCATAAGACATATTTTTGAGACCCTTTATCCTTTTGGTGAGGAACTTTTGGGGCCTTTCAAGCTGCATCAGGTGTCTGGTCAGATACATTCGAACGGGGCATTGTACTCAATCATAGGTCTAATGAGTGATGAGTACAGGGGACGATGACCTCCCTTGATCTAGATGTGAATCCCTTCATGATCAGGTGGGCGATATAGAAGGTTTTCCTAACTACTTTAGCAACATGAGTGTCAATCGAAAGACTACTGTCAACTTGGGTCCCCAGATCCCTGATGACTTTTTCTGTGCTCAGTGGATTGTCACCTATATGGTAGCTAGGGGTAACCTTGTTTTTCCCGAAGGGTATGACTATGCATTTTTGGCGTTTAACTTCAGGCCATGGCTCTGGCACCAGTTATCCGTTTCTGTGAGGCCCTTCTGGAGGATATCTGTGTCAGATGTGTTTTCGACTATGGCGCCCAGTTTGCAGTCATCTGCAAACTTTGTCAGCCATAACCCTCCTGTGTTTGCTTGTACTTCAGAAAAGTAGATGCCGAACAAGAGTGGACCCAGGACTGAGCCCTGTGGGACACCACTTGTGACAGGCTTTGAGTCTGACATGGCTCCAGCAACTCTGACCCTGTGGGTTCTGTCGCTTAGCCAGTTTGCAACCCATCTTGTGATGTATGGGTTTACATTCAAGCTGATGAGTTTTTCGATGATACCTGAGTGGGGTATTGTGTCGAAGGCCTTTGCCAGGTCGAGGTAGGCTGTATGGACTGCCTTTCCTCATCAATGGCCTTGGTGACTGTCTCGAAAAAGTCAACCAAGTTTAAGAGGCAGGATCTGCCTTTGACAAAGCCAAACTGGGTTGGATCCAAAGTCTGCAAGTTCCCTATGTCTTTATTTATGAGTTCCATTATGATCCTCTCCATGGCTTTGCAGATAAGGCTTGTCAAGCTAATGGGGCGGTAATTTCCAGGGTCTGTGGAGGCACCGGCCTTATGAAGTGGGACCACAGTCACCGTGCGCCACTCCTTGGGTACGTATCCTGAGGTGAGGCTAAGATTAAACAGCTGTCCTAACTGTGGGTTTAATTCCTCGTTGAGTTCATGAAGCACACAGCCGGGACACCATCCGGTCCCATGGATGCTGTGTTTTTGCCTTAGTGAGGGCAGTTCTCACCTGGGCGTTGGAGATGTTTGGGGGCTACAATCCTCTGGAATAGATATCTCTCCTTTTGGGGGGGGAGAAGTTTGCACTGAACCTGTCAGCCAGTATGTTAGCAATGTGTGTAGGTTCAGTAATTTTCACATCATTTTGAACTAATTCTGAGCATATCTGGGAGTTTCCTCCTAGGTTTCTAACATAGCTAAAGAAGGCCTTATGATTGTCTTTAGAGTCCTTGGCGATTTTTCTCTCAAAATTTGCCTTGGATGATTTTATGAGAGCTCTTAGTTTTTACTTATAATGATCAAAGGTGTCTTACCTTTCAAGGATTTTGCTCTATCTTGTAGTAGCTTCCTCCTTTTGTTGTAGAGCTTGTTTATGGCTGGGGTCCACCAGACTGGACGCTTGCCTTTGGTACAGAGAGTCTTAGTTTTGTTTGGGATTGCCTGATCCATGCAGTCCTGTAGGTGCTGGTAGAAGGCATTTGTAAGTGATTCAGCGGTTTGAGTAATGTTTACCACTGGCTCAGGGGCCTTAAAGGAGACCACACTAGTTTTTAGAAGTGTGAAATCGGCTTTTGAGAAGTTTTCACTGTGGTCTTTTTGTTTCAGGTGGGGGCGGGATGAGGACCTCCAGCGAGATTAGTTTATGATCTGATCTCACCAGTGAGGGGTATACTTCCGGTGTTGAACATTTTGATCCCATGTTCGTGATGATGAGATCAAGTATGTTTTCACCTCTTGTGGGGATGGTGACTAGTTGTTCCATGGCATTTGAGTTTATGAACTCCAGGAATCTTTGGGTTAGAGTGTTCGGGCTTGAGTAGTGTTCCCAGTCTATATTAGGGTAGTTGAAGTCACCTAGTATGATGGTGTTTGGAGATACATTTATCCTCCAATGTTTTCAGGAAGGCCATGTGAGGTTCCTGAGTTTGAGAGGGTGGCCTGTAACATGCTACAAATTGCAGAGCAGTCTTGCCTATGGTTAATTGCACCTGGATGGTCTCAGATGCATCGTGCGTTGCCACCAACCTTGAGGTGTGGGTGTCCTTTATGAATATGGACACCCTCCTTTCTTGGTGTTGTCCGGATTTTGGGGCCGGAACGTATGATATGAGGTGAAACCTGTTAGTGCTGGGGTGCTCTCAGGAGCCTTGAACCAGGTTTCTGTCACAGCACAGACATCGATGTTCTCCATATTGAGAAGGGCCTCGAGTGCGTGCATCTTGAGATTGAGACTTCTGGCATTGAGCAGCATTACCCTTAGTTTTTTCCTTTTGGTGTTCTAGGGTGGTAGGTTTAGAATTTGAGCCTTGCCTAAAAAGGCACTATGGGGTGGCAAGAGCCTTTGCCAATATCCGGAAGCCCAGGGGTGACAGGTGCAAGCCGTCCCTTGCGAAGCAGCGTGGCTTGTCCAGCATGTCATCCCAGACAGACAGACATTGGATCCCCTTTGAATGACACCAGAATTTAAGCCAATTATTAAAGCTGATCATCTTATCACTGTATTGTAGCATCATTCTAGGTGAAGGTAGGATACTGCTCAAGGTCAGGGTCATACCTGCCTGGGCTACATAATCAGAGAGCTCCTCGACGTCCCTTTTCATGTAGTCCAAGGAGGTACGTCTCAGGTCGTTGACACCAGCGTGGACAATGACTGAGTCGTACTTGTACCTGCTGTTGAGAGACCTGAGTGCTTGCGTTATGTGGCGGATTCTAGCGCCCGACAGGCAGCTTACTGTGACCTTCTCCTTACTCAGTCTGGTGAGCGGACGCCAGTGTGTCTGACTATGGAATCACCAATGACAAGTGTGTCTGGCATTTTGTTTGGCCTTAAGGGCTGTGACTGTTTGACACTCTGACTGTGTGGTCTATGTGTTGCATGTGTTGGGTCGTGAGGTGGTATTTGTTTGGGTGTCTGCTTTGGTGGCCTCTGCTGTTTTGGTAAATTTTGACCAGAGCCTCCGAGTATGTCTTTGTGTGAGTATGTGTATGATTTGAAGTTGTGATGGTACCATGTGTGACTGGGTATGTATTGTGTGTGGTTGCCTTCTCCTCCTGTCTGGTCTTGCCAGTCCTATGTTGAGAGAGCTCAGCCTCCAGTTTGGCCGTATAGTTGCATCTCTCGCATGTATTTGTGTTTTGTGGGAGAAGGAGAGGATTGTTCAGTGTACATGAGGCAATTGTAACATTGCCTCAATATTCCCAGGTTCACCAGTTGAGCTGGAGAGGACACTAGCAACTGATCCTCGACATACTAGAAGTAGTAGATAAAGAACTTTCAAAGGACTCCGGGAAGTGGGTTTTGGGCTGGTGGGGTACTATCTATAATAAGAGTGCTTTATCAAGGTGCAAGTACTGTAGGAGTAAGTGCTAGGCTTTACAGATAGAGAATAGTCTACTTGGGAATCAAGTAGAGATGAACTTTTCAGTTATAGGATATGCTGGTTAGATCAGCAGTACAGTTTAGCGTGTTTTATAGCAGGGGCTGAAGGGAGCTAGGAATTGGCCCAAAGCGACCAATGGACTACTAGTTTCTGGCTGAAACTTCACCAAATCGGACAAAAGGCGCTCAGTGCTTCCCACTCCCACTGGTAAGCAAAGAAACTTCCCTCCTTCCTAATAAGGCAATGGATCAGTAACAGGAACTAAAAACAAAGCCCAGGGATCAGCAACTCTGAAACTGGACTACTCTAGTTCAGTAAAGTGGGAAAACAAGAGATTTTTGTTTTATTACAGAGATAAGGAAAAAAAACAGACAGTAAATGGTAGAAATGGTGTAAATGGGCTAGGAGACTTTAGTGTGTAGCCTACAGAAACAATTTGCAACAATTAGTAAGTTAAAGTGCAATAAACAGTGTAAAGTGCAGAAATCACTTAAAGTAGCAGTAAAACAGGCGAAATGCAGTCGCTAGCTTAATAACAGTGGGAAAGCCACAAAAAATACTTATATCTGGTAGAAAGTCACTCTTTTAGCTCTCTGCTGCTTGGATCACTCTGCAGGCCACCACGAGGATCTGTGCAGAGTTGGTACAAGCTGGAAAACACGTGTTTAGCGTGTTTTATAGCAGGGGGCTGAAAGGAGCTAGGAATTGGCCCAAAACGACCAATAGACTACTAGTTTCTGGCTGAAACTTCACCAATTCGGACAAAAAGGCTGCTCAGTGCTTCCCACTCCCACTGGTAAGCAAAGAAACTTCCCTCCTTCCTAATAAGGCAATGGATCAGTAACAGGAACTAAAAACAAAGCCCAGGGATCAGCAACTCTGAAACTGGACTACTCTAGTTCAGTAAGGTGGGAAAACAAGAGATATTTATTTATTTATTTATTTATTTTTTTTTTTTTTTTTTTTTACAGAGACAAGGGAAAAAAAAACAGACAGTAAATGCTATAAATGCTTTTAAGTGGCTAGCACACTTGAGTGTGTTAGCCTACAGGTAAAATTAAGCAACAAATAACTTTTTAAGAGTGCAAAACAGTTAATCAACACAAAAACAGTTTAAATAGAATGCAGAGCTGTATAAACAGGCTAAGATGCAGTCGCTAAGCAGTAAATATTCAAAAGCCAGAAAAAATACTTAAATCGGTTATAGCAAATACAGTTATAACAAATGCTCTGAAATATACTGTATATTTCCAATATGTTTGAGAAGGACAGTCAGAACACAAGAAGGTTCAGGCGAAGAAGAAAAAAAAAGTTTTGTTTTACTTTTTGAAAAGGTAAAAAGGAGGAACAGAAGGCCTTATCAAATGTTCTCTCTGTATTAAGAAGAATGAGCTAATGACACAGACTGGGAGGTGTGTCACAGTAGGGGCGGGCAACTGCAAAGCCACCAAGTATAAGAGCAAGACACCAACAGGGAGGGAGGGTGCGACAAAATAGCCTAAGACAACAAGCTATGACAGTTTTTAAACAGAAAAAGATTTCTGAAGATTCTGAATAGACAAAGTGCTTTATATATATTAAATTATAAAACAGTAATCTGTTAAAATAATCAAAAATACTTATATTTTGTAGCTCAGTTCGGTCAAACAACTTCTCCAGCCTGCACCAAAGACCAGAACAACAACTTCTTTTACAAGAACACAAAAGAACCAGCCCCACTAGCCAAGAGATAATTACACAGAGTAAATGTTTCAGTTTATACAATAGCCTAAGACAACAAGCTATGACAGTTTTAAACAGAAAAGATTTCTGAAGATTCTGAATAGACAAAGTGCTTTATATATATTAAATTATAAAACAGTAATCTGTTAAAATAATCAAAAAATACTTATATTTTGTAGCTCAGTTGCGGTCAAACAACTTCTCCAGCCTGCACCAAAGACCAGAACAACAACTTATTTTTACAAGAACACAAAAGAACCAGCCCCCACTAGCCAAGAGATAATTACACAGAGTAAATGTTTCAGTTTATACAATAGCCTAAGACAACAAGCTATGACAGTTTTTAAACAGAAAAAGATTTCTGAAGATTCTGAATAGACAAAGTGCTTTATATATATTAAATTATAAAAACAGTAATCTGTTAAAATAATCAAAAATACTTATATTTTGTAGCTCAGTTGCGGTCAAACAACTTCTCCAGCCTGCACCAAAGACCAGAACAACAACTTCTTTTACAAGAACACAAAAGAACCAGCCCCCACTAGCCAAGAGATAATTACACAGAGTAAATGTTTCAGTTTATACAATAGCCTAAGACAACAAGCTATGACAGTTTTTAAACAGAAAAAGATTTCTGAAGATTCTGAATAGACAAAGTGCTTTATATATATTAAATTATAAAAACAGTAATCTGTTAAAATAATCAAAAAATACTTATATTTTGTAGCTCAGTTGCGGTCAAACAACTTCTCCAGCCTGCACCAAAGACCAGAACAACAACTTCTTTTTACAAGAACACAAAAGAACCAGCCCCCACTAGCCAAGAGATAATTACACAGAGTAAATGTTTCAGTTTATACAATAGCCTAAGACAACAAGCTATGACAGTTTTAAACAGAAAAAGATTTCTGAAGATTCTGAATAGACAAAGTGCTTTATATATATTAAATTATAAAACAGTAATCTGTTAAAATAATCAAAAAATACTTATATTTTGTAGCTCAGTTGCGGTCAAACAACTTCTCCAGCCTGCACCAAAGACCAGAACAACAACTTATTTTTACAAGAACACAAAAGAACCAGCCCCACTAGCCAAGAGATAATTACACAGAGTAAATGTTTCAGTTTATACAATAGCCTAAGACAACAAGCTATGACAGTTTTAAACAGAAAAAGATTTCTGAAGATTCTGAATAGACAAAGTGCTTTATATATATTAAATTATAAAACAGTAATCTGTTAAAATAATCAAAAATACTTATATTTTGTAGCTCAGTTGCGGTCAAACAACTTCTCCAGCCTGCACCAAAGACCAGAACAACAACTTCTTTTACAAGAACACAAAAGAACCAGCCCCACTAGCCAAGAGATAATTACACAGAGTAAATGTTTCAGTTTATACAATAGCCTAAGACAACAAGCTATGACAGTTTTAAACAGAAAAAGATTTCTGAAGATTCTGAATAGACAAAGTGCTTTATATATATTAAATTATAAAAACAGTAATCTGTTAAAATAATCAAAAATACTTATATTTTGTAGCTCAGTTGCGGTCAAACAACTTCTCCAGCCTGCACCAAAGACCAGAACAACAACTTCTTTTACAAGAACACAAAAGAACCAGCCCCACTAGCCAAGAGATAATTACACAGAGTAAATGTTTCAGTTTATACAATAGCCTAAGACAACAAGCTATGACAGTTTTAAACAGAAAAAGATTTCTGAAGATTCTGAATAGACAAAGTGCTTTATATATATTAAATTATAAAACAGTAATCTGTTAAAATAATCAAAAATACTTATATTTTGTAGCTCAGTTCTTGGTCAAACAACTTCTCCAGCCTGCACCAAAGACCAGAACAACAACTTCTTTTACAAGAACACAAAAGAACCAGCCCCCACTAGCCAAGAGATAATTACACAGAGTAAATGTTTCAGTTTATACAATAGCCTAAGACAACAAGCTATGACAGTTTTAAACAGAAAAAGATTTCTGAAGATTCTGAATAGACAAAGTGCTTTATATATATTAAATTATAAAACAGTAATCTGTTAAAATAATCAAAAATACTTATATTTTGTAGCTCAGTTGCGGTCAAACAACTTCTCCAGCCTGCACCAAAGACCAGAACAACAACTTCTTTTACAAGAACACAAAAGAACCAGCCCCCACTAGCCAAGAGATAATTACACAGAGTAAATGTTTCAGTTTATACAATAGCCTAAGACAACAAGCTATGACAGTTTTAAACAGAAAAAGATTTCTGAAGATTCTGAATAGACAAAGTGCTTTATATATATTAAATTATAAAACAGTAATCTGTTAAAATAATCAAAAATACTTATATTTTGTAGCTCAGTTCGGTCAAACTACTTCTCTAGCCTGCTCTAACGACCATAACAACAACTTCTTTTACAAGAACACAAAAGAACCAGCCCCCACTAGCCAAGAGATAATTACACAGAGTAAATGTTTCAGTTTATACAATAGCCTAAGACAACAAGCTATGACAGTTTTTAAACAGAAAAAGATTTCTGAAGATTCTGAATAGACAAAGTGCTTTATATATATTAAATTATAAAAACAGTAATCTGTTAAAATAATCAAAAAATACTTATATTTTGTAGCTCAGTTGCGGTCAAACAACTTCTCCAGCCTGCACCAAAGACCAGAACAACAACTTCTTTTTACAAGAACACAAAAGAACCAGCCCCCACTAGCCAAGAGATAATTACACAGAGTAAATGTTTCAGTTTATACAATAGCCTAAGACAACAAGCTATGACAGTTTTTAAACAGAAAAAGATTTCTGAAGATTCTGAATAGACAAAGTGCTTTATATATATTAAATTATAAAAACAGTAATCTGTTAAAATAATCAAAAAATACTTATATTTTGTAGCTCAGTTGCGGTCAAACAACTTCTCCAGCCTGCACCAAAGACCAGACTGTATGTTGACATGAAACTTTTACAGAAGGACTATCTTAATTACTTAACATTTCTGCAATATGTAATTCTTTGTCAGTTTTAAATGGACAATAATTGCTGTATTTATTGCTCCAGTTATATGAAGACACTAGCTTATTTTTATCTTGATAAAGAGACCTATAAGAGGATGATTGGTTACTTGTTTTATGTTTATCTACAATATTTTACTCTTTTAAGGAAGACTAGACTTAAGGTTCAGTACATACACTATTATATATGTGTGACTATATATATATATATATATATATATATATATATATATATATATATATATAGATATGTGTGTATGTGTGTGTGTGTATATAGAAATTTAGTGAGAGTTACCCCTACATGGATTTGAACCAACAGTCAGTAATGATATGTGCACATTGGCCTCTTGCTTTACAAGATGAGCTAACACACAGCATAACAAATGTAAATATCTATTTATACATGTGTGTTTATGTATTTTAAGTTGACTGCTTTCATTTTCCTAACTGAAATCTACATATTGATTATTTTGTTTTTAATAGATCTTGACAGACTGTAGTTAAGCAAAGAGTTAGTTAAGTCTTTACCATTGTTTAGCTTGTAGTTCATATTGGTGCTTCAAAATTAATTCTGTACTACATTTATTTTTTTGTTATGTTTTAATATGGTTATGTTTTCATCATACCTATGTAGACATCTGAGAAATACGTGAGGTTCCTTTAATAGTTGTGAAGTCTTTATTGGGTATGGCAGGTTTAAGAATGAGGAAGGTCAGATATGTTTTAAGATTTATTTATATTCATCTGACATCTTTCATTTTAATCCATGTTTTTGATTCTGTGTTTGATTAAATAGTAAAGTACACCATGTCTGCTTCAGTAATAGCTTTGTATACATCAGAGCTGTAGCAGTTGTTATTTGAGTATCATATTACTTCTCATACTGCGGTGGTGGTGCTGCGGTAGCATTGTCGCCTCACAGTCAGACGTTGTCCTGTTTGATTCTCAGCTAAAGCGTTTTCTGTGTGGAGACATGCATGAATGGGCGTGCCTTCATTGAAGGTTGTGTGTCAGGGCCGGCAACTTGGCACGTAAAAATCTACTGCCAATCATTAGCAGACCGGAGTTCTGCTGTGGCGACCCCTAACCGGGGAAAAGCTGAAAGACAAAACAACAACATTACTTCTCATGAGTATAAATAATCAGACAAGTTTCACTGTACAGTGCCTAGCAGTCAGTGTTTTTACAGTATGTTATAGTAGTTCAGTTATTTTCAATGGATCTTTGTTCATTTTTTGATATTAGTCTTAGTGGCATCTCATTGTTTATCTTTGTTGCCTTCTGGAAGAGATAAGGTTCTGCTTGGGAGTCTACTCGCATTAATGATTTCACAGAAAACTGTGACATTAGATTGTGTAAGGTATTTGCCATAGCAGTAGATCTTTGAGAAGTCCCTGTAACAGGAACACTGCCATCTCTCTTTCCCCTTGTTATTGTATCTGGAGAATGTCTTAGTTTACACCTGATATTAAACTTTCAAGGAAGCATTTTTGCATAGTTATGTATGTCACTGCATTTGATGTATTAACATTTGAAAGCCCCGAGTTAAACTTTTAAGTTATCCTAATACTGTCTTTAAACATGTATGTTTCATTTTATAATAAATCATTATTTTTATGGGGAGTGGGTATTTTGGGCACTTTTATGGACAAATGTTCCTGCACTGGTACATGTGGTACTTTACAGTATGGTTACAAACTTGTACGCATTATTTAGTCCCATGTAAGAACATGTGCTTTGGCTGAATTCTTGATCAGAGACTGAAGTTAGTGTGCATGAATGCCATATCTATACATTAGCCACATGCATACCCACATCAGTACATTCCAGTGTGAGATCTGGTATGTACATGGAGGGAAGCCAGGAAATGACACCACTCAGGGGGATATAACCCATGTGCTGTGCTTTGGCCATGGTGACTTATTCTCGAAGATCTGCTGTAATGGGAAGTATCCTTACACTTTCTGATACCTGTGCAGACATGCAGTATAGCTATAGTCACTTGATAATTGGAGGAGAGTCAGGGGATAATGTGTTTTTCATCATCTGAAGCTATAACAGAAGCAGGGATTGGTTTTTCAGGGGGTCTATGAGGCAGACATACAGACAAACCTAGTGGAAGGAAGCACACTGTTTGCAGTCCATCTAGTAAGGCGATTAAGCAAGCTAGTCACTTTTTAATTGCTATCAAAATATTTGTAAAATAACTACTTCTGATTGTTGCTGCATTGTTATTTTAACTTATTTAGTATAGACTTCATAAAGAAGGAAAATATGTCACAGCTTTTTTATGAGTGTGAAACATTTTAATTTTCAGCCCTAGAAACTTGATGGAAAAAAATTGTCAGGCAGCCTATGAAGTAACAGTTGTGAAAATCACTGGACCCAATTAGCCTTTTGCCATATCTGCAATAAAGGATACATCAGCAGTATAATTCCCTGCTTAGTGGTAGAGCCACAAAGTGGAATAGCTGATCCTTAGAAACAGTACTTGTGAATATGTTAACATATAACTGTGGTTTACTTGATCAGTTTAATCTTTATTTGACTAAGACTCTTTATCTTAAAAAGCAAATGAGTAGTTTCAAAAGTATAATGTGCAGTAGTCAGTATTTCTGGTAAAATACATCAGTAGACATAATATTCTCCTTTACTTCTGATTTGTAAGTATACTCAGATAAACTCAAAGTGGATTTAATAGCAAATGAACAGAGGAGGTCTTTGCTTCAAAGAACCTGCTTCTTTAGCATTTCTAAACAGTCAGGTGTTAATAACTAAGGTGTCTGTTGACTGAGCAGGGTGTAAAATTGGATATAGTGCAAGTAAAAACAACACGTTTTCAGTTTTGCAGGAAATAAGTCGACAATGCATTCTAATAATAGTGAGAAATGAGTCTTTTGACTCCCAACTACTGCATATTTGCACGTGATGACTCTTGATAGGTCATGTAAGGACATGTTTTAGAGCTACTAGGAGCCACCAGGTCATAAGTAAGTGAATTTGAGTTTCTGTTAGATTCAATAGTTACTTCTCAATGGTTATTGCTAAGTTGCCCTGAATTTTTTAGAACCACAGCTGTTCCTCATGCAGCCTGACCCATCACAGAAATAGCCTGCTGTTTAGTCAAAGTTTTGTTCAATTCACAAAGAATAAACAGCATATATTTTGTCATTTGTGTTGGATAATTCAATGCCTTGAAGGCTAGAGTGGCAGAAGTGTAAACCGTCTTTCCATATCTGTATGTGGCTCTACTGTCTCTTTTTGAAGGTAAAGTATTAACAACAGATAAAAGTTTAGAAAGGTTGCCCATGGCGACAGAAAACACAGAGGGATCTGCCAAAGGTGTTTTATATAAAAATGTTATATCCTCTGACACTTTATAAGATATAGCAGGCCTCTTAGGGGATGGGGGCTGAGAGTCAGGCAGGGTAGAAGTGGATACAAATGCATCAAGAAAAGTCTCCAAAACTTGAGGACCAAGTGCCTGTATAGAAGCTTCTTTCTCCAACAAATCATAATATTGCCTTTGCACATCAGAAACTTGTCTTGACTCCCACTCAAAATGCTGCATCATTTTTGTGATGTTTTCCCCAAAGTTCCTCGATAGGAAAGGCAGGGGATACTATGTCTTCATCATCTGAAGCCATTTGGCTTGAGGAATAAGTCTAATATGGATATGATAGAGAGTGTTCATCTGAATCAAATTCTACCTTCTCCTCCTCAGAAGAGGTTTCATGTTGCCTCTAATGAGGGAGGAGTGGAAGAGATGAAGTAGAAAGGAAGGAGGCTTTAGAGACAAAATGGCCTTGTTTAAGCCCTGTGAAAATTCAATCCATTCTTTTTCTTGAGATGTCTGCGAATGAGAAAGATTCTTAGTCTTCTGCTACTTCTTTTTACGGATGACATTTGCTTTTACAAAACACGGTGGTTCCAACCCCTGGCATACCTCAATCAAGGATCATGGCACCTCTTCCCTTACCAGAATTTGAGATATGCCCCCAGTCTCTCAGAAATAACAAGCTTTAGTCCCCCTTTCTCAACCATATCAGTAAGATCAGTGATATGAGATATGTGAAACTCAGACATCGTACCAGCTTCCAGTTAGGTAGTGGGACTGTGAGAAGTGATTGGGCGTAATGTGGGTTCCTGCAATACCTCAATGGGTTCCTCCAAGTCCAACTGGACATACAGTAGTTCAGAGCTAGACTTTTTGAATGTCTTTTTTGGAGTGAGCAGGATGTCAGATGCTGAAAGTTCTGCCATTTTGGATTGGATGAGGTACTTCGAGCACCAACAAATCTGACAATTCTTATAGTTGTGTTCAGCCCCAAGACAAAACAAGTATTGGGAGTGAAGGTCCTTATAAGGACCCTGCCTACCACAATCACATTTCCCTGTCTTAGCTGACATCTGATAAGTTTAAACACCAAAATATAAAAAAGGAGGTTCCCCACTAGGGCACTTATCTGCTTAAGCAAAGGCAGCGGTAAAAACAACAAACATGCAGAGGGAAACAGATCGATCGATGGGTCAGAGACCTGCATTCGGACTGACAGCAAGATAGTCTGAGGATATTATGCTCATACATCTGCTTATGTACCCATACACCCACGGGCGTAGGTCATACGTCAGAAGGGTTTTTGGCTTTAATACCCCAGATAGATGTTAGGTTACCTTATCGAGATAACCCAGTAGTATTGGAATACTGCAACAGTGATCAGTAGGACATCTTCTGTTATTCAGTCCATACACAAATGTACCTTCCTCACATAACAGTATCATTGTTGAAAAGTTAGATAACCAAATAATTCTTTACCTGTGTTTAATGTGTTAATGTAATATGTAATTGTTATTGTTATTATTATGATGATGATGATCATCATCATTGCCATAATTAATGAAAGTCATTTAAGCATTATAGTTTATTTTCTTGGCTAGTACTGGATTATTGAGTGTGCATTTCAGAGGGTAGCACTGATTTAACCAAAGAAGTGACTTGACCAATCAGAATTATTATACAAGAGGTCTTGTGTAGATGTGCATGGACCATGCACAGATAAATTGGTACTTGCAAATGTGGTCATATTTATGACATTACTACTGTTCACAGACTACATTTACTCTAGGCACAGAATTCTTCAGTCATTGGAGCTGCTATAGTCCAGGGGCATGGCATGCCTTTAATGAAGCTGCTGACAAGTCCCTTATAATATTCCGTAGCTAAGTCATTTCTGAATTTTGTCAGGAAGAACTCATTGGGTGTTCTGTGCTTGAACATCAACAGTGCCTCTAAGGTAATGCCACGTAGGACTGTGTTGTGGGACACAGATTAGTAAGGCAGATATAAAACTGGTTGATGGGGATTTATTTCATGCTGCTATCAACTATGTTCACAGAGCAAAACTTAGGGGGCTAAAAGCTACCAAAACAGTGAGATGTTGAAATGACTAAAGTATTAAAAACTGTTCTTACAGGTGGGTAGTTCCTTTGTACCACCAACACCTCCTGCACTTTTACTTGGAGTTAGAATATGATGGTCGGGGATGTGGGAGGTGTAGTCCCTCCAGCATGGACAGACAAGAAGGCCCTCCCCCTAAACAGAAACCTTTTGGATTTGCATTTTGTATTACATATTTACAATATTGTCTGTTTTGGTAATTCACTGAGCTGACAGTTTGGCAGCATCAGTTTAGTTATGTTAACCAGTATCAAGCAGCAGTAATCCAGTAAGAAACCTGTACCCATTCTGGTTCTGCACATGTTGATACTGAGTCTGGTTCAGTTTAGTGTCTATCTGCTTCATATGTCTGAATGAATTGCAAACATTATCAGTCCATTTACTGCTGACATGAGGATCAGTGCTGTACTTTGTGGAGTGACTGTGGGAAGGGAGGCTGAATATAATGCTTTCAACAAGACTTGTTAGAGTCAGCATAGAGGACACAACAAGGAACAGTAGTTGTACAGACTCTGCTTAAGCACAATGCAAGTTAAATAGAAAAACAAATGCTTGACCATCTCTGTTGGCATATAGAGGTACAAGTCTCACTGTGATGCAGGTGACCCATGTTTGATTACTGGCTGCAGTGCATTTTCGAGTTAGAGTAGGGAAAGAAGAAGAATGGTGAGGCTTGAGCCTCATCACCTTTCCTGGGAGGAGAGGAGCACACGCTCATGAGAACATCCTACCTAGCAGAATCCCCAATAGAGATTGAGAGTCATGCAGAGGTACTTTTCTACAAGGGTGGTAGGCCCTTATTTATGTTTGTTAAAGTAAACCCCATAACTTTCTCTGTTAGGTTGTCCAGCATTCATCATTTTCTGTGTGAAACGGTGTGGCATGCATCGTAACAGCCCATTGCACACTATCCCCACTGTTGCAAATGAATGTGCACAGGTGATGAGGATAACAGGAAAAAAACCCAAACACCCCTGATAGCTCCTTCAATGATGGCTGTTCTAAGTCAGCTATCACCGCAGTGGTGGGGAATGAATGGTCTTGTTGACTGAGACTCTGATGTTTGGCAGGTGTGGGGGGGGGGGGGGCAAAAAATAGCAAAAAAAAAATGGTATATAAAGATGGGTGACTACCTAGCAGTGTAACGCAAACTTTATGTTGTGTATTTAAGTCAGGAAATAGGATTAGTATTATATAGGGAAGCATGACTTCAGTGGGATGGTGGGGAGGAATAGAAGAGCAAAGTACAGATTAGAGGGTTCAAGCCTATAGAAGACTGAGGTGAAAATATTCTGGGAATTATTATCTTAAACTCAGTCAAGCAGTACAATGTCTGTGGGATGGATGTGAAGGAGGCTAATGGGATGTGGTGCATGGCTTCTGGAGGGATTGCACTCAGACGAACTAGATGTAAACCTTTCACCTGTTTAAGTTACCTTTAAAGCTCCACCTAGAATGTACAGTTTTATAGACTTTACAGAGTAGCACCCTAGACATTGAAGGACCTTGGTGGATGGCTGGAAGTGACACCAATACCTCTCCACCCACCGAAAGGGAGAAAAGCAGCCCACTGTACTGCAGCTGTTGATGCCTAACACAGGTTAAGTGTCCTAACTAATGCAGCAGAAAGATTAGAACATGCATGTTCACCACCAAGCTGTGTGTACTATAGCCAAGCCTGAGCATGCATGGAAGTACATATGCTCAAAGGGCATGACATTATGAGCCTTGTGTTCACCATAGCTGATATTTAGGTGAAGGAAGTAGATTGTACTGGGAAATCCCTTATGGCTGCCTGAAATATAGGTACCCCACCTAAATCTGGGTATATGGAACCTGGTTGTAGAGAAAAATCACAGATTAAAAAAAAAGAAAAAGAAAAATGAAAGAACATTAAGTTGGAAGGGAATACAGAAGAGGACCTATTATTAAGGAACCTATTAGAATGGAGTGCAAGGAAAGGCAGTTTGTGATGAGCAGGTGTGAGAAAAAGAAAGAAACCAATGGTGCTGGTTGAGCATGGATCTAACAAGTAAGAATAGAGTTGGAAGGGGGGACATGAGTGGCAGATGGAAGGCTGAAGGTCTAAGTTCTGCTTTAAAATTGTACTTTTCACAGAGAACATGATTGAGACATGGGTAACCAGTCAGATAAAGTTGAAGCATGCAGTTCAACAGATGGATTCAGAAGAGCTTGGAATGGGTGGAATGTAGTGGGGGAAAGAGCTTCTGTTGACTATGTGGGCTACTATCTTTGATGTACTGGCTCATGCTTGTGGTATGGTAGTGACAACTGACAGACAGACAGCAGTATATGTAAACATACATTGATAGTGTTCTGTGTTTGGAAAGGTTCCTGTCAAAAGTTGAGAATGTGCAGAAAAATGTTCATATACAGTGATTAAAGTGAGCAGAAATGCAGAAGAACTGGTTTTATGAAAGGAATTTTGTGTTAAGTAATTCTTTCTTATGGTATTTGAAAATAATGCCTTTAATTAGGAACGTAATAATGAGTTTAAGAAGCTAAACCTTGAGTTATATGCTCATGTTACATAATGTAATTTGAAATTATGCCATTTCCTTTGAATGTTTCACAACTTTAAGCAGTAAATTATGTGATGAGTCATTATTTTCTTCTTGGTTTGTTTTAGTAGTAGAACAGGGTTGCAGCTTGGGTAAAAGGTGATCTCTGTCATAAGGCAGACGGAGATGTGAAACTTGAAAGTGCTTTTTGAGACCTATTTTAATCATGCCAAGTGCATCTGAGCTGAAGAGGAAAGTTACTGCTAGCATAGCCTAGTGGGTTAAACTGTCACATTGCAAAGGAGCTGCATCCTTTTGCACTGGGTTACTTTTTCTGTTGCCTCTGCTTATATGCTGTTCAACTTCGCTAGAGTAAAACTCCTAAATTTGCTTTGAAAATCCTAGAAAATAGGCTCGTGTGTGTGTGTGTGTGTGTGTGTGTGTGTGTGTGTGTGTGTGTGTGTGTGTGTGTGTGTGTGTGTGTGTTGGATATTAATCAGTTAAGGGAGTTAAAATAAAAATATATAAATAAGTAAAAACCACATTGAATGAATTTTCTCCTGCTCATCTGATATAATTACCAGTAAATGAATGGGTTTGAATTCCATGCTGTGCACAATTTTCTTTTTTTCATTTTAAAGAGCATGCGGCATTTTGCTAGATACCTTAATATAGCATTGTATTCCATTAGCAGCTGTACAGTAGTTGGAAGTTACAGTTTACTATGTAAAATAAGTGTATTATGTAAACAAGTTCGAGGTTTTTTTGTGCTATTTTATTTACTCTCATAGACTCAGAATGATGTCATGTAAGGTACTGTTCAAGATTTTGCATATGGCAACAAAAGCACTTTGGTTAAAGAATCAAGTTATGAATTTACATGGGCTTCACAACACAACCTCAAAGAGAAATTCCCTGAGTGTCAGTAGCTCACACACAACCCCCCCCCCCAAAAAAAATACAAAAACAAAAACATGAACAGCATTAACACCAAATTCTTTTCTCCATAGGAGATTGCTGCTTGCGCTATTTCTAATTCTGCGCCAGCAATGATTCACTTTTTAGAGAGATTTCACCTTTCTTCAAGCTGGTGCCACTTCAGAGTTGAGATATATATATATATATATATATATATATATATATATATATATATATATATATATATATATATATATACTCTGGAGGGTGAGGGACTTCCCCCCACATGAGGGGGTGCAGGGTGGCTTGCCCCCCCCCCCCAAAAAAAAAAAAAAAAAAAAAAAATTGTCCTCTTGATCTTTGGGCATTTTGTTTCATGACATCTGCATTTCATAGCAGAACAATTTAGATATGAACAGATTTATGTTATGGTTCCAGTACTATTCTGTCTCATATAATCATTGTCAAATTAAGTCAGTCTGCTTGACAGCTTTGACAATGCACCTTTACAGGGAGCATGGGACTCCTGTGAGTTGCGGTTAGCACAGAAATGTTGTCATCACTGTAGTGTTTGGCTATTGAGATGACTATGTACCACCAGCACACATTTTTTCTGTTTCCATACTGCATTGTGAGTCATTCCCACATATCTCACAGTTGAAACAAAAGCTTCCACATTGCACTGCCATTTGATATGTTTATGACATATGTTCTGTTGTGAGTGTTAACATCTGTGCCTGTGATTTATAAAGATAGTACACAATTCATAAGCTGTATTGCTGTGCATAGAAATATGACACATCTGCTTATGAATAGTGCACAACTATGGTATGAGCTCACAGGCAGATATTGCTGCCACTGGGGTGCATTACTACAGAAAGTCACATTTGTACATTGCTGGTGCACACAGATGTCCACATACTGGTAATAAGAGGCAACTGAAATGATTGGATGTTGCAGGCTGGCATATGGGGCTAGAGTAATGATATCAAGTAGATGGTAGACACCAGCTGGCAACTTTATGTGGCATTGGTTTACATACTGTCACACTTCACTGGTATAAGAAATGCAAAGAAGAACCACAGATCAACATTAAACATTAATTAATAAATCTCTAATATAACAGCATCAACACCTTTAAAAAGGTTAAAACACAAGGATCCAGTGTCTGTCTGCCTGGGACAACATGACAGATAGACCTCGATGCTTTGGCAGAGACGGCCCGCATCTGTCACCCCTAGGGTTGCCACCTTTTCAGATGCCCAAAGTGGGACATTTTTGTTACAAACATCAGATTTTGCAGGGCAAAACATACCCACGGCCACTACAAAGGACAGAAATTCACTGTTTTGCCTAAATAAAAGCTTATTCTTGTAGCATTCCAGTTGCTTATTCTGTTACTTATAACATTTAGGTGTTTCAGATACAGAATAACTGTGTTATGCAAGTATTACATAAAATATAGGAAATATTTTTGTCCTAAAATCTCAGGACATTTGCCATTTTTTCAATTTTTATGCAGGACACAACTGCCCAAAGAAGGACTGTCCCTCGCAAAGTGGGACAGGTGGTAATCCTAGTCACCCCTGAGATTCAGGCTACTGGCTAAGGCTTTGCTACCACCATAGTGCCTTTTTTAGGCAGTGTTCCAAAGACCAAACTTCAGCCGTAACAGCTACAAACAAATACAATCTGAGGATCATGCTGCTCACTGCCAGAAGTCTAAATCTCAAGATGCACTTGCTCGAAGCTCTCCTGAAAATGTTGAATGTTGACATTTGTGCTGTAATGGAGAAATGGTTTAAAGAGGCAGAAAGCACCCCTGTGCTCCTGAGCTACAACTCATTCCATACCTTTTGGCCCCAGAATATGGCCAGAAGCTCAAAGGTGGTGGTGTCTCCATATTCATAAAGGATATGCACTCCTCTAGACTGGTAGCCCACCATAATGCATCAAAGATACTCCAGGAAGAACTAACAATGGGTAAGATGGCAATACAAGTCATAGCCTGCTATAGAACCCCAACCATGTCCCTAGAATCTTACTCTACATTCCTAAGCACCCTGCAATCTATCAAGGTCCAACCCAATACTCTCATACTGGGTGACTTCAACTACCCTTCCATCAACTGGGAAAACTATTCAAGTACCTATGTACCAGCCCAACGCTTCCTGGAATTCAATTCAAGTGCCCTGGACCAACTCATTCTGACCCCCACTAGAGGAAGCACCATCCTCAACCTGGTTATCACCAACATGCGGGACCACTGCTCCATACCTATAGTCAATTCCTCCCTGGTTAAATCCAACCACAAACTGATCACCATGGAAATCTCTATCTCATCTACACCCCCCGCAAAGGTGACTACCCTGAAAAACATCTCCAAAGCTGACTTTGGTCACCTAAAAACAGAGATGGCTAACTTCTTGGCACACATGCCAATGGAAAATAGCTGCATTACTGCCAAATCATACACCAATGCACTGTACAAACACGTACACAAATGCATGGAACTTGCCATACCAAATAGAACCAAGACACTCCCCTCCAAAAAAGGAAGCCAATCTTGTGGGCCCTAGCCATCAATAAACTCTACAACAGAAGGAAGAAACTGTTGCAGAAAAAAGTGAAGTCAGAAGACTGGAAAAACTCCCTTATCAGCCTCAACAAAAATTTCAGCTCCCTTATCAAATCCTCTAAAACCAGCTGTGAAGGCAGAATTGTGGCTGACACCAAAAACAACCGCAAAGTCTTCTAAAGCTATATCAAGAATCTCCAAGGCGATACCCAGATTTTCTCTGAGTTATTGCACAATGGTACCACCTATACTGAGCCAACAGATATAGCCAAAATACTGACTGACAGACTGAGTGCCAACTTTACCCCTCTCCCCCCCAAAGGCCCTATCACAACACCAGAAGAAAGCCTGGTGCCCAACATTTCTGCAGCACAGGTAAAAGCTGCATTGTCCAAAGCCAAAAATACAGCATCCATGGGACCTGATAATATCCCTGGCTGCATTCTACATGAGCTACGAAAGAAACTGGCAGCACACCTGGGTGCCCTGTTAAATCACAGCCTTACCTCAGGCTTTGTCCCTAATGAATGGCACACTGCTACAGTCATCTTTCTCCATAAAGGGGGAGCAACGGAGAACCTGGGAACTATTGCCCCATTAGCCTTATGAGTCTGGTATGTAAAGCTCTGGAGTGCATCATCATGGACTCGCTTAAGAAATATATAGGCAATCTACAAACTCTTGACCCCACGCAGTTTGGCTTTGTCAAGGGGAAATCCTGTCTGCTGAACCTGGTTGACTTCTTCAAGACAGTCACCAAGGCTGTGGATGAGGGTAAGGCAGTGCATACAGCCTACCTTGACCTGGCCAAGGCCTTTGATACCATTCCCCACTCGGGTATCATTGATAAACTCACCAAACTAGGCATCAATCCTTATATCACTAGGTGGGTTGCAAATTGGCTCACAGACAGGACCCAGTCACGAGTGGAGTCCCACAGGGCTCAGTCCTGGGCCCTCTCCTGTTTGGCATTTATTTCTCAGAAGTCCAGGCCAACACAGAGGGACTCTGGCTGACCATGTTTGTTGATGACTGCAAGCTAGGAGTCATTATTAACTCCCCAAGTGATGCAGCCATCCTACAAAAGGGCCTCACTGAGACCAATGACTGTTGTCAGAACCATGGCCTTAAGCTTAATGCCAGAAAATGCATTATCATTCCCTTTGGAAAAAACTTAGTTCCCACTAACTACCACATCGATGGGAGCCCACTGAACACTGAAAGGGCCATAAGAGATCTGGGCACCCAGGTCAACAGCAACCTCACCTTCAACCACCACAATGCCACTGTGGTCAGAAAGTCCTTATACGTGGCACATCTCATGACCAAAGGTTTTGCATCCAGGAAGAAAGAGGACATCATCCCTTTCTACTCATCCCTCATTAGACCAGTCATCAAATATAAGTCCGGTTGGGCATGTACCTGACCAGACACCTACAACAACTGGAGAGGCTGCAAAAGTACCTCACAAAAAGGATTCTAGGCCTTAAACACATGTCCTACATGGACAGACTCATGAAACTTCAGCTGTTGTCAGTCTCTTATCATCTGCTTAGAGGTGATCTCTGCCATGTCTGACCCAGCCCTACTTGAAATGCTACACCTAAAGAAATCTGAATCCCCCGCACCACATGGTCCGGAGATCACAACATCATTACCACAATCAACAGAATATGCTGGAGTGATATGTTCATCACCCAGAGACTGCCCATACTGTGGAATAAGCTTCTCATTCATATCAAGCAGAGCACCTCACTGTCCCTCTTCAAGAGAAATCTCGAGTGGATGGGTAATAGAAAGTTCATCCCAGGGATCACTCCAGTTGCCCTACTAGATAGAAGCACTGTGAACTAACATCGGGTGGCACAGCATCAGGGCAATATTTCTGGGCTAGGCTTGTAAAGACTCCAGGGCCATTAGTCTAGTATACACCTATGAACAATATGCACTATAAAGAAAGGGTGTCCTGGCTTGACTTGTGTCCCCCTAGAGCAGTCAGACCTCATCATTATACAGATCTGCTGGTGGTGGCTGGCACACCAGAAGGTGTGGCCTGTTGCTGCTTTAGTACTTGACATCTGAAGTTGCATATGGGTTTTTCAGCTAGGCCACAGAACGTGGGCAACAGAGCCTGTGATGAGCAATACCCAACATCCATGGATGGGCCACAGACTTTATAGCATGGCCACTGGTATTTTCACCAGTAGAAAGAGATTACTATGAACTGAGCACAACCTTGTCAACTGTTAGTGTTATTAATTGTGCTGTCAAATGCAGCAAAACCCTGACACTGTCTGACATTGGAACCTCCCCAAGGACAATAAACACATTCCAAATTTCATGGCCAGTCATCAACATGGCATCCTGCAGGCCCTGATGGTGTTAAAGCTACTATCAAGGTGGTCCTCCACTCCCTGCAGCTGAAGCAAAATGTGTGCACACATATTCATGCCATGACATGCATGCTTGCTGCAGTAGGGAACAATACAGAATACATGCCACCAAATTAGCATTCCTTAGACTGACAATACTAAGACATTTGCTGTGCATGCACACTGCAGATGCTGCCTCTGCCACTTGTGGGACATCACAGTATAATTCGTTCAACTCATACATAAACAACACCCTGCCCCAAATGCGCACGCACACACACACACACACACACACACACACACACACACACACACACACACACACACACACACACACACACACACACACACACACACACACACACACACATGTGCTCACAAACACATCGCCATGGTACCCTTGTGCTGGCATTTTCACCAGTAGAAAGAGATTACTATGAACTGAGCACAGCCTTGTCAACTGTTAGTGTTATTAATTGTTCTGTCAAATGCAGCAAAACCTTGACACTGTCTGACATTGGAACCTTCCCAAGGACAATGAACACATTCTAAATTTCATGGCCAGTCATCAACATGGCATCCTGCAGGCCCTGAAGGTGTTAAAGCTACTATCAAGGTGGCACTGCACTCCCTGCAGC
Source organism: Protopterus annectens (assembly GCF_019279795.1). NCBI lineage: Eukaryota > Metazoa > Chordata > Ceratodontiformes > Protopteridae > Protopterus > Protopterus annectens. The sequence continues at coordinate 267,467,224 of NC_056728.1, forward strand.
TGAAGCAAAATGTGTGCACACATATTCATGTCATGACATGCATACATGCTGCAGTAAGGAACAACACAGAATACATGCCACCAAATTAGCATTCCTTAGACTGACAATAGTAAGACATTTCCCAGGCTGTGTTTTACATGAACTTCAGAACAAACTGGCTCCCCACTTAAGCACCATGTTCAATAATAGCCTTGCATCAGGCTTTGTGCCCACTGAATGGCGCACAGCAACAGTTATCCCAATCTACAAAGGGGGAGCCACCACTGATCCCGGGAACTATCGACCTAGTAGCCTGATGAGCCTGGTCTGCAAGGCCATGGAATGTATCATTATGGAACTCATAAACAAAGACATTGGTAACCTCCAAACTCTGGATCCCACCCAGTTCGGGTTTGTGACAGGCAGATTATGCCTTCTGAACCTGATCGACTTCTTTGAGGCAGTCACCAAAGCCGTGGATGAGGGTAAGGTGGTTCACACAGCCTATCTTGACCTCGCCAAGGCTTTCGACATCATCCCCCATTCCGGAATTATAGCTAAACTCACTAAACTAGGTATAAATCCTTACGTTACAAGATGGGTTGCCAACTGGCTCACTGACAGAACCCACACTGTAAAAGTTGCAGACTCCAATTCTGACCTCAAGACAGTGGCAAGTGGAGTGCCACAGGGTTCCGTCCTGGGACCTCTCCTGTTTGATGTCTACTTCTCTGAAGTACAGGCTAACACAGAAGGCCTCTGGCTGATGAAGTTCGCAGATGACTGCAAACTAGGAGCCATAGTCAATTCCCCAAATGATGTGGACATCCTACAGAAGGGCCTCACTGAGACAGATGCCTGGTGTCAGAGCCATGACCTCAAGCTCAATGCCAAAAAGTGCAGTGTCATCCCCTTTGGTAAAAACTCTGTACCCATGAACTACCACATAGGCAGCAATCTACTTAACACCGAATGTGTGATAAGAGACCTTGGGACCCAGGTGGACAGTAGTCTCTCCTTTGATAGTCACATCGCTACAGCAGTCAGGAAGTCCTTCTACATGGCACACCTCATCATAAAAGTGTTCTCATCCAGGAAAAAAGAGGTCATTGTTCCCCTCTACTCATCACTCATTAGATCCATTATAGAGTACAACGCCCCTTTTGGAACGTACCTCACAAGACATCTGCAGCAGCTGGAAAGGCTACAGAAGTACCTCACAAAGAGGATTACTGGCCTCAAACAAATGCCCTACACTGACCGCTTCAAAAAACTCCAGCTTTACTCCATAGCATATCACCTACTCCAAGGTGATCTCTGCCTAACATATAAAGCTATGTCAAACCCAGAGCTATTGGACATGCTACACCTAAAGAAATCCCAATCCCTCCAAGCTACACACTGTAGAGACCTAAACCTTGTCACCACAATAAACAGGAGATGCTGGAGGGATAGATTCCTGTCCCAGAGACTTCCTATACTCTGGAGCAAGCTACCCATCTATGTCAAGCAAAGTTCTTCATTAACATTCTTCAAGAAAAATCTTGATGAGTGGATGGGAAATAGGGAATACACCCCGGGGATCACTTCTTTGTATCTGCTGGACAATGGAACAGGAAAATAACTTTCTTGGGTGGCGTAAGCTATGGTACCTTGCTGGCTAGGCTTATGTAGGCCCTTAGGCCGATAGCCTAGTACTTACCTATGAACCTATGAACCTATTTGCTGTGCATGCACACAGCAGATGCTGCCTCTGCCACTTGTGGAACCTCACAATATAAATTGTTCACACACATACATAAACAACACCCCGCCCCACACGCTGACACACACTCACACACGCACACACACACACACACACACACACACACACACACACACACACACACACACACACAAACGTGCTCACAAGCACATCACCATGGTACCCGTGTGCTGGCATTGTTTCTGTACAGCATATGGAGGCATGCCACTCCATGTGCATATGTTGATGTGAAAGTCAGATGTGTGCTTTTCCTGCTGTTAGTTGGGCTCCTGTGCAGGGTATCACTGCTCAGCAATTGATCACTCATACCATGGACAGCATTACTTGGCATGGGGACATATTATATTTTAAGGTATGTACCAGGGGCTGTACTGCACATCTGCCACTCATCCCTGAGTAACCTCTTGAGCTCTGTGGCACCTGCTCACGTAACTCTGTCTCTGGCAACTTTGCTCCTGGAGAGTGGTGCAAATGTTGCATCTGTGACTTCCCATCCAACTGTGCCATGTATTTCAGCCCTGGAGATACTGAGTGGCATTGCTTCATCCCCAAACAGGATTTCATAAAATAGGATCACAGAGCACATGAAGACAACCGCACCTCTTTCTCTCTCCACTTTGGTGCTCTCACCATAATGTTGGATGCCATCTTGCAGATTACAGTGGCTGAAATATGGGCCACATGTGGACGTATACTGTTATATATACTTTGACTGTGATGTCTCCCAAGAGTACTATATATGGCAGCACATCTCAGGCATGCATGCACTGTGGCATGCATTATTGTGTGACATTTGTCTGTATACAGTGGAGTAGTACAAGGTTCATTGCAAAACCACTGATACTGCCATGGTGTGTGATGGCACATGCTTAGTGTACACTTTGATTTGTATGTGATGCATAAGCATTCTGGCACTTTAGAAATAATCAAATGTGTATTTGCATCAAAATAAATTTCAATATAATTTGAAGTATCAGGTGAGATTTTTTTTTCCTTGAAGACCAACTGTTGAAATTGTGTATGGTTCAATAAAGAACATTGTTATTTCTTCTGCATTGTTTCTGTACAATATGCAATAACAGGAAGTACATTTTACTTAATTCCACATCAGTGCATATAATGTAGGCTACCTGAGTGTTTCCTGCACATGTCTATTGCTATCCTACAGTGTTTCCCTATAATGGCAGACAGGAAGAGGAAAATAAACTTTACCTCCCACCCCCATCCAGGAGACCAAATTTTTCCTTCAGGCTATGAGGCATGATGGAGCATTCCTAGTAGGGCATGATGACGGGTAGGAAGAGATGTAGCTGAGGTGGGCTAAGGTAACAGCAGATATTAATACTGTGGATGACAGTAGTTGACTGAGCAAGTAACACCACAGGAGAATAACAGCTATGAAGGACCAGGTCAAGAAGAGGGCCTTTGATCTGAGAGCTGCCCTGGCCAGTGGGGTTCACCCTATGGTGGACATGTACCTAACAGAAGTAGAGGTGATACTGTTGGCTCTGGTAACCAAGTTTTTGTTGTTTGATGTCAGAAATTAAGTTGAGGCTGGTGCCTCCTGTGCAGGAGCTAAGATTGCAACTCTGTTGTTTATATACTGTGGTAGATATTATGTGTGTATGTCACATGCAGCAGTGGTACAGTGTCTGATGTGTGTCATGGTAATCATGCTGTATCCTAATCTAGCTACAGCCTTGTCATAATGTGTGTGATGCCCGTGCCCTGGCCAAGCAATCAAAGAGCCTCAATCCTCACCACTAACACTAGTGAGGGGCATCTCATATAGGAGGAAAGGATAACAAATGCACACAGTAAAGTGCAATTTCCCTTAAGAGCACACGGAGATCACAGTCTGTCCAGGGCTGGTCAGTGCCTTGCTCCCCAGGTCCCCAATAAGACTCCCAACTGGCACATCTATAGAGTCCAGATCTCAGCCTAGTGGGCAAGCTAAAACCTCCAGCACCCTCTCTGTCCAACCAATGCTTCATGTCCCTGCCCAAGTAGCTCACACACACACACACACACACACACACACACACACACACACACACACACACACACACACACACACACACACACACACTTTGAGAAGAGTTTATACAACCACACAGACACTCCTGGGGAAGGTTGGCACAGGTTCTCCAGCTGTGCCCCTTTTTCCCAGACTATACAGTAGTACCAGCTGCCACCCCCACTAATATTTATCAGCTACTCAAAAGCCCTTAAAAGGGTGTCCCGTTATTACTGTGCAATATTATTATCCAATTGGTAGTATAGCCCAGGGCTAAAGCTATTGAAGTGGCTTTGTACAATTTACCAAAGGCATGCAAGTACTCTAAAATTAAATTATCTCTACAAAAACAGCCACAGATGAAATGGTTTAAAAATATTTAATAACAGTCAAAACACAAGATGATACATTTTACTACACAGTGCTAGTCAAGAGTTCAGAGATCACAGAGAAATACTTAAAATAATTCAGTAGTACAGTTCTGACACCACAGAAAAACACTTAGTCTAATCTTTCTAGTTTCTAGCTATTTCTAAGAGAAAAATACAAGTCTAAGATGAACTTACATATAGAGCAAGACAGTACTGGAGAGTTGGATGGTCAAGACAAAAATGCTTAATGCTCTCTGATTCTCTCTGTTTAAATTGGTATTACAGTCCTGATTCACATTACATCATTCTTCACACTTTCCTAGGGTTCCCAGGCTAACAGGCAAAACCATTAAGGACATTTATGCATGCAAATTCTGGCCATTAACTATGGCTTTAAAACAATAGCAAGAATTCCTTCATCTTGACTGGCCAGAGCCGTGTTTACATCAAAGGGTCACTACATGCTTTACTTGGTCAGCAGAGTGCACTCTTGATACATTTATTTCCAGTTCCATGTGTAACACTATTTTTACCATTTAAGACAACAAGCCTGCAGTTTACATTAATATTTACAGGTGACAGAATTATCTCCAAAATTCTATCTGGCTAGGCTGGCAGCCCTCACCTATCTTCACCCAATCTTCACATATCCCCCCCCCCCCCCAGAGAACTCAAGCAAGTTTTTCAAGTGACCCTTGAGAAATGTTGCTTGAGGGAGTTAGGTCTATCTAAGTGTACTTTACCCCATTCCTTGTCTTGAGAGCCCATCTGCATTGACATTGCTAATTCCACTGCGGTGCTGCACGGACATATCATATGCTTGCAACCCCAGGCTCCATCTTAGAAACTTGGCATTTTGCTGGCTGGCTCTGTTTAACCATGTTGGGGGTTGTGATCTGTCATAACAGTGAATTTCCTTCCATACAGATAAGGCTGAAGTTTCTGCAGTGCCCACACTATGGATAGACATTTCTTTTCTACAGCTGCATAGCCTTCCTCCCTGGGTTGGTGCCTACGACTGAGATAAATCACTGGGTGCTCTTCCCCCTCTGAAGAAATCTGGCTAAATACAGCCCCACCTCATGGTTTGAAGCATCCACCTGCACAACAAATTATTTGCTGTAATCTGGACTGGCTAACACAGGGGGTCCTCCCAAAGCTTCTTTAAGCTTCTGGAATGCCTGCTGACATGCTGGGGTCCACACTACCTTATCTGGCATGTTCTTCCTTGTCAGGTCTGTGAGGAGAGCAGCTATGGTGCTATAACTGGGGACGAACTTTCTGTAATACCCTGCTGTCCCTAAAAATGCCCTCACCTGCTTTTTAGTAACAGGTGACGAACATACCTGAATGATTTCCACTTTGGCAGGTTCTGGCCTTATCTTACCACTCCCCACTCTATGCCCTAGGTAGGAGACCTCTGCTATATCCACCTGACATTTGCTCAGCTTAATGGTCAACCCTGCCCTCTGTAGTCTGCCCAACACCTCCCTGACATGCTGAAGGTGTTCTGGCCAGGAATGGTTGTAGATGGCAATATCATCTACGTAAGCGAGGGCAAACCCTCCTGCTCCTGCTAGGATATGATCCACCAGCCTCTGGAAAGTCACAGGGGCATTCTTCATCCCAAAGGGCATCTTTGTGAACTCATACAAGCCAAATGGAATCACAAAGGCTGAATTTTCTCTAGCACTGGAAGCCAAGGACACCTGCCAGTAACCCTTGGTAAGATCAGTGGTTGTAAGATACTGAGCCCTACCCAGCTGCTCTAGGGCCTCATCTGTCCTAGGCATGGGGTAAGCATCTGACTCTGTGTGACTGTTTAATTTCCTGTAGTCCACACAGAACCTGGTGCTGCCATCCTTCTTTGGCACCAGCAGCACAGGAGAGGTCCAGGGACTGTTGGATTATTGAATCACCTCTAGATGTTCTTCATATTTCACTGTTGCAGTCATTACATTTGGGTTATCTGCTTGCAGTAGCCCTCAGTTGGCCTGATTAACAAAGTCTTGGGTCCTCCGTCAGTTGCTGTCTCTTCTTCCGTGACTTCAGGTTGTTAGGGATATAAAACATGCAGCCGATGTCATTACATCAGTCTTTCTTGCTGTGCGGTGCCCGAAGCAGGAGCAGTTCGCAAGTGCCGGTCGGTTGACTCCTGAAACTTTCATTTTCGAGTTTCAGAACCGAAGTCTTCAACTAAAAGCTAAGTAGCCCATTGGGGAAACTTTTACTTGCTCTAAACCAATGTCAGTAAAAGTAAATAATTGCATTTCTTGTGGAAAGCAAATACCTCATAAAGATTTTCATTTGTACTGTATTCCTTGCCTGGGCCATGACCACGACATACCTCGCTGTCGGTTTTGTGCCTTATTTAAACCACGAACTATCCATCGTCGGTATATTTGCGATTCTAAATATTTTTGGTGCTTGGTTCAAATATCCTGATAAACACAAAGATAAAGACAGCGACAGGCCGCCCAGTTCACCGATACTCAGTGAGGCGCTTTCGCAGCCCCTGATACCCGCTACTTCAGATTCGCAGGCCTCTACTGAGGCCCATTTGGAGTCCGGTATGCCGCAAGATGCTTCAACTGTGGAACCTGTGGATGTCTCTACCTTGGATGGGTCCAGAGCCGTTGTGCAGGCACTGGCTTCTGAGGGTGTATTCAGGCCTACTTACTTGCATATTAAACTGACGCCATCTTCTTCTTCAAGGCCTAAAACTTGAACCATGCCTAGAAAACTGATGCCCAGACCACATGGTCAGGCCTCTTTGCCTAAAAAACAAATGATAAGAATGGCTGAAGACCTTATTACTTTAATCAGGAGAAGCCAACCTTCCCCTTCTAAGAGACCTAGGACTGAGTTTGCTTATGAGACTTCTAACCAGGATTCTGAAATTTCTGTTTCCTCTGATGACCAGGATTTACCCTATGAGGATTCTGATGCTGAGGACTCGATTCCCTCTGCTTCCCCCCAGAGGATTTCTCTTTTGGTGAAACCTTGCATACTCTCAAGGAGCATTTTCATCGGGAAAGTCGGGATTTCTCTGATTCTAAAAAGAGGCTTAGGGATTACTTACTCCTGCCCCAGCACAGGCCTTTAGCTATACCTCCTGTACTGGACATTGTTGATGATGCCTTTTCGGAATCTAGCATGCCCCTGACTCTTTACCTCCTGCTTCCAGAAAACCTGATAGATATTACAGGGTTCCTGATTCTCTTAAGTTCCTTTTCAAAAATCCTACTGCGGATCCTGAAACAATTTCACAGGGACCCAAGAGCATTAAAGCTACTACTGCCAAAAATCCTGCCTCCTCTGATAGAGTCACCAGGGCGCTGGATAGATGGGGTAAGAAAGTATACAGTTCTGCAACTTTGGCCATTAGGGCCTTGAATTGCCAGTTTCATATGTTAAAGTATCAGCAGCATATTATTGGATTGCTTAAACAGAAAACGATTTTAATTCCTGATTGTGCTGAAAATAAAGATTTATAGGATTTAATGCATTCTGCTAAACAAGTTGGTAAACATGCATTGCAATGTAGTTTTGATTCACTAGAGGCATCTTGCAGGGCTGCGTTAACTGGGTCTGTATTTAGAAGGCATGCTTGGCTTGAGGAGCAGTCCTTGCCAAGTCATGTTAAAGCGAAATTACTTGATGCTCCCTTAAATCAGGACTGCCTGTCTGGCAACAAGGCAGAAGAAGTTCTTAAAAAGATGGAGGAAAAAGCTAAATCTATGCAAACTGTTAAAGATTTTTTCACAAGTACAACCTCCAAGATTTAATAGGCATTGGCCTTCTAAGAATGGGTCCTTTCCTGCCTCTTCCAGACCTTCTCAGTCCAAACCCAGATCTAGCAGAGCACCCAGGCTTCAGTCCCAGGGGACTCACAGGACTAAGCAGTGGGGGGCCTCCACTTCCAAATCTGGGAGTAATAAAACTCCCCCCTATGGTATACTGTCTCAATGACTTATTTTTAAAACTTCCAAGCACGTCTCAACTGACTGCCCCCTTGGGGGGAAGGATTGCACTTCATGCAAAGAACTGGGGACTCATTACCCAGGACAATTGAGTTTTAAATATAGTGTCCCAAGGATACAGATTTCACTTCCACACGTTACCAAGTCCAAGCGGTTGGCTGGATCTACCTCCAAATCAGTGGTCACTTGCCCATAAGCAAGTACTCTCTCTCTTAAGCATAGGGACTATTCAAGTGGTACCAGAAGAGGAAAAGGGACAAGGTTTCTACTCAAGATTTTTCCTGGTACCCAGAAAAGATAATTCATGGCGTCCTATCCTGGATCTGTCTACTCGAAACACCTTTTTGGTAATTCCAAAATTCCAGATGCTTACTCTTCACCAGTTGCTCCCTATGCTAAACAAAGTTGCCTGGTTGGCAACACTAGTTTTAAAGGAAGCATACCCACACATCCCAGTCAGAGAATCTTGCAGAAGATACGTATGCTTCAAAGCAGGCTACATGCACTATCAGTTCTCTGCACTGCCCTTTGGCTTATCTGCTGTGCCCAGGGTATTCACAATGTGCCTAGCTCCAGTCATTGCATTTTGCAGGCAAAGAAATATTCAAATATACCCATACTTGGATGATTGTCTAATTCAGGCAAAAAAAACAGGACATACTTTTGAATCATCTGGCTTTTATACAAAGGGTGCTAACTTGTCTGGGGTATACCATAAATGAAAAGAAATCACATCTGGTACCCTGTCAACAAATTATATTCTTGGGAGCAAGCTTGAATACAACTTCGCAGATGGCTTTCCTCATGCCAGAGAAACAAATTCACTTGACAACCTACTTCAAACAAGTGGCCACAAAAACCCTACTGTCTACAAGGCAAATACTACAAGCCTTGGGGTTCATGGCCTCCTGCAATCTTCTAATTCCATATGCAAGACTGCATATGAGGAAACTACAATGGTATCTAAAAAGTCTATGGTGTCAACATTCTTAGGATCCAGAAGCAATGATTCCTATCATTCCTTGCCTACACCTAGAGTTCCTTTGGTGGACAGAGGCCTGCCACCAAAACAAGGGACTACCATTCACACTAACCCCTGCCACCCAAACCCTAACAACAGACGCATCAGACTATGTATGGGGGGGGGCGCACCTGGAAGGGAAGTGCATTCAGGGCAAATGGAACCCAATTCAAATGCACCTTCACATCAATCATAAAGAAATGTTAGCTGTACAGAGTGCTCTGACAGCCTTCAAGGACCACATTCTTCCAGGACAATTAATGGTAAAGACGGACAACACCACTGTTATGTGGTACATAAACAAGCAGGGGGTACACATTCTTACCCCCTCTGCAGACTAGCCATGGCATTGTGGAACACAGCCTTGAGCTACCAAGTGCATCTACAAGCTCAATTCCTGCCAGGAAAACTAAATACACTGGCAGATGGACTAAGCAGAAACCTCATGGACCCACACAAGTGAAAACTGGAACCTAGGATTTTCAACATGTTGACAAGCAAATGGGGGAGCCCAGATATAGACCTGTTTACCTCCCCCCAAAACTATAAATTGGAAAAATGTTGCACAAGGACTCCCCACAGACAAGCTTGGAAAGTGGATCCTCTGTCCTTCATCTGGAAAAACCTATCAGTTTATGCCTTTCCTCCTCTGCCTCTGCTCTCCAAAGTACTACTAAAGATCAAACAAGACAAACCAAGGATGATTTTGATTGCACCAGACTGGCCACACCAACACTGGTACCCCCTCCTGCGCAGTGTGTCACTGTTGGCCTCATGGCACCTGCCTCAGATTCCTACCCTGCTGCTTCAGCAGGAGAACCAGATTCTGCACTGTCAGCTTCAAACACTGAACCTAGCAGCCTGGCTAATTACCTAAACTCTCCTTTGCCATCCCTCAGTAAACCAGTAATGGATGTCATTTTAGAGGCACGGAGGCCTAGTACTAGAAAATCTTATGCTGAAAAATGGAAAAGATTCTGTGCCTGGAATCAGTCTCAAGGGATGAGCACAGCAGTGCCCAGTTTACCTCAGATTTCACAATACTTAACTGAGATGCTTCACAAGGGCCTGTCTTTTTCCTCAATAAAAATTCACGCCTCAGCCATTTCAGCTCATTATAACATAGAACCTCCCCTCTTTTCTCATCCACTGTTCAAGCAGTTCTTCAGAGGGGCCAAAAAATTTAAGACCACCCAGAAGAGCTCCAACTCCAGCCTGGGACCTTAACTTTATGTTGGAGAAACTCACCCTTCCTCATTTCGAGCCAGCTGCTACTGCAGATTTAAAATTCCTTTCTTGGAAAACAGCTTTTTTTTTAGCCATCACTTCAGCAAGAAGGGTATCTGAATTACAGGCCCTTATGGCAGTGGAGCCTTTCATCATCTTTCATGCAGACAGGGTATCCCTCAGGACCAATCCCTCTTTCATGCCAAAGGTGTTATCCAGTGGGGCCTTTAATCAGTCCATTCATTTGCCAACCTTCTTTCCTAATCCACAGAACAAAGGAGAATGGATTCTGCACTCCGTAGGTGTGCATAGACAACTTAGATTCTACTTGGACAGGACTAATCCTCAAAGGAAATCTGAACAACTGCTGATGGCATTTGCTGCAGGGACAGAGGGGAAGGCTATTTCAAAGCAAACCATCTCCAAATGGATAGGCTATTGCATTCATTTCTGCTATAAGCACCATGGAAAACCTACCCCACAAGGGATCAGACCCCACTCAACCAGGGCTGCATCTACCTCTACAGCCTTTCTCAGAGGCGTACCTACCAGGGACATCCTAGAAGCTGCTACCTGGAGTTCTGTACATACTTTCACCAAGCATTACCATTTGCCAATTTTCTCTAAATCCAGAGCTGGCTTTGCCACTGCAATTTTTCAGAGCCTTATAGTTGGTCCTAATGCTATCTAAATTCCTCCTCCAATCCTTAGCTTTGGTAATCTACCCAAATGTAATGACTACAACAGTGAAACACGAAGAACATAGTACAGTTGTGTACACTTACTGTAAATGTAGATGTTCGAGTGTATTCACTGTTGCCGCCCTGGTTACCCTCCCCCCAGCCCCCTGACTTCTTTTGGCTATACCTCTTCTCTCCTTTTCAATGTTTAAAAGCTTTTTGGTGTATTTGCTTTTTTGTTGGAGGTAAAACCTTGTATATTTATAGATTTAATTGCTTCCTATTAGGGGGGGCACCTGACATCTGGGGCAAGAAAAACTGATGCAATGACGTTGGCTGCATGTTTTATACCCCTGGTGACCTGACGTCACCGAATAAGAGACAGCAACTGATGTAGGACCCAAGACTTTGTTAATCAGGCTGACTGAGGGCTACTGCAAGCAGGTAAGCCAAATGTAATGACTGCAACAGTGAATACACTCGACCATCTACATTTATGGTAAGTGTACATAACTGTACTTTCCAACATCTCCTGTACTTCCTCCCTCAGTGTCTGTTTGACTCTCTCAGGCACTCTATAAGGGGCCTGCCTAATAGGTCTTTGGGGTCCTGTATCCACCTGGTGCTGCCCCAGGTGAGTGCACCCTGGTTTCCCAGTGAGTATGTCCCCAAATTCCTGCCACACTGCTCGGATTTCTTGAACCTGGATAGGAGATAGCTACTGGGACATTGCTACCCCTTCCACTGAGGTCTCAGCCCGAGCTTCACTGAGGAGATCACACCCAAATCAACACAAGGGCCTCCCTATCATGGTATGGTTTCATCATGTTAACATGGTACAATTTGTGCCCCTGCCTTCTGCCTACCAATTCCATCATGTAATTAACATCACTTACCTTTCATACCACCTTGTTGGGTCCCTCCCAAGCTGCTTGCAGTTTGTTGTTTCTGACAGGAATGAGAACCATTACCTGCTGCCCCACAGCATACTCTCTAGCTCGAACATTCCTGTCATACCACACCTTTTTCTGTTGTTGGGCTTCTGCCAGGTTCTCCTGGGCCAAGCCTATGAGTTCCCTGAGCCTTTTCCTGAGGTTCAGGACATATGTCACAACAGACTCCTTGTGAGACTCGCACTCACCTTCCCACTCATCTCGAATTAAATGTAGCGGTCCCCTCACCCTATGCCCATACAGCAACTCAAAGGGTGAAAAACCTGTGGATTCCTGGGGAACCTCTCTGTAAGCAAACAACAGATGGGGCAAATATTTGTCTCACTCCCTCTTAAACTGATCTGCAAATGCCTGTAGCATGGACTTGATTGTAGAGTTTAACCTCTCAACAAGACCATTAGTCTGAGGATGGTAGGGGGTGGTTTTCATGTGCTTCACCCCACAGGACTTCCACAGGACTTCCACAGACAAGCCAGCAGGTATGACATGAAAGTGGCACCTCTGTCAGCAGTATTTCTTTTGGGAAACCTACCCTGCTGAAAATCTCTAACAAAGCATTTGCCACCTTCTCTGCCTCAATGGAGGATAAAGCCAATGCCTCAGGGTATCGTGTAGCATAATCCACTACCACTAGGATATACTTTTGCCCTGTGGAACTTGGGGTGCTCAGAGGACCCACAATATCTTTAGCTACCCTCTGAAATGGCTCCTCAGTCACAGGTGAAGTCATCAAAGGAGCTCTCACCTTGTCTCCTGCCTTGCCTACCTTTTGGCACTACTCACAGGTCCTGCAGTACCCTGTTACATCTCTGGAAATTCCACACCAATAGAAGTTCTGCATAATATGCTTCTTTGTATGTTTTATGCCCATATGACCTGCAAAGGGAATATCATGGGCTATGGCTAGAAGTGCCAGATGGCAGTCTCTAGGGACTACCAACTGCTGTACTATCTCACCTTCTAGCCCTCCCTCAGGGGTCCACTCTCTGTACAGTAACCCTTTGTCCCAGTATTCAGGTTCCCCCTTTCCTTGAGAATCAGGTGCCTCCCTAGCTACCTGCCTCAAGCCTTGCAGTGTAGGGTCTGAGAGCTGAGCCTGTCTCAACTCTTTCCTTGTAAGCTTTCCCAACTCCCCTTCCACAGGAAGTCTGGCATCCTCTAACAGTGGTGCCTCTCTGTCAGCCTGGGTACTACTACTCACCTCTACCTTTGCAGTCACTCTGTCCCAGGGAACATCAGTACCCACAAGCAGCTGTGGCTCACCTTCAGTCTCACTGTTACCAGGTAGATCCCTCCCTAAAGTAACCACCTCACCAGTCCTGGCTGCAAGTATGCAGTCTGTCTGGGTCTCTCCCAGGCTTCCAGACCCACATGCTTGTCTCCTAGTCTGACTGCGTGTAACTGCACAAACACATGGTACTGCCTTATCCAAATCCTTAGGCTAACTGCAGGATGATAGGTTGGTACCCTTGTTGTCTCAAGACAACCTACTATTGGCATTTTGTCTTTCCCACTTACTGGCTCCCTCACCTTTTGTTCCTCACCTTGCCTCCGTGGACACCTGTATGCCACATGGCCCCAAAAGTTGCATTCAAAACATTTAACCCTAGCTCCTGGACGTGTACCTGGACTAGTGGCTTCCCCTGCTACTGGCAGATTCTGTTGGGGCAGTCTGTGCTGCCCACCCTGGCTTCCTTTAGACCCATGAGCAGTACTGAGGGTCCCTTTCCTGTGCAGGGCTACCCTGCTTGCCAGGTATAGGTCTCCCTTCCTCCCCAACTCATCTGAAGTAGCACATTGTCTATCAGCTAACCAGATCCTCATGTCCTCATGCAAATTGATAAGGGCTTGTTCCCTCACCAAAAGCTTTGTCACCCTTCAAAAGTAGTGACCTGACATCCACTCACTCACCTATGGAAGTAAGTGCCAAGTTCAGCAACATATTCACACAAATTTTCATCTATGCTCACAAAGCTTTTTCCTATACATTTCAGGTGTTAGCTTAAACAATTTTAGCAAGTGAATTTTAACAGCAGTAATTTTTTTTTTTTTTTTCAGTTATGTTAGAAACCTGGGATGCAACTCCCAGACTTGTTCTGAGTTGATTCTAAACAACAAAAAATACACTGAACCCACAGACATCACCAATATCCTGGCAGACAGGTTCAGTGCAAACTTCTCCACCCCTCCCCAAAAGAGCAAGTATCTATCCCAGCAGAGGGCTGCCTCCCAAACATCTCTGATGCTCAGGTGAAGGCTGCCCTCTCTAAAGCAAAAAACACTGCTTCCATGGGACCAGATGGCATCTCAGGTTGCATCCTACATGAACTCCAAGAGGAACTAATCCCTCAAATAAAACAGCTATACAATCTCAGCCTCACTACAGGATATGTGCCCACAGAATGGCGTACAGCAACAGTGGTCCCACTCCACAAAGGTGGAGCCTCTACGGACCCTGGAAACTATCGCCCCATAAGCCTGACTAGCTTAGTCTGCAAGGCTATGGAGAGGATCATCATGGAGCTCATAAACAAAGACATTGGGGACCTACAGACACTAGATGCTACCCAGTTCGGCTTTGTCAAGGGCAGATCCTGCCTTTTGAACCTGGTTGACTTCTTCGAAACAGTCACCAAAGCCATAAATGAAGGGAAGGTAGTCCACACAGCCTATCTGGACCTTGCAAAGGCATTTGACACAATACCCCACTCGGGCATCATAGATAAGCTATCCAGCTTAAATATAAACCCCTATGTCACAAGATGGGTTGTAAACTGGCTCAAAGACAGAACCCACAAAGTGAGAGTTGCTGTAGCCATGTCAGACTCGAAACCGGTCACAAGTGGCATCCCACAGGGTTCTGTCCTGGGACCACTCTTGTTCGGTATATACTTTTCCGAGGTACAGGCAAACGTGGGAGGACTATGGCTCACCAAGTTCGCAGACGACTGCAAACTGGGTGCCATAATCAACTCTCCAGCTGACACAAACATCCTTCAAAAAGGTCTCACAGAGACAGATAACTGGTGCCAGTGCCATGGTTTAAAGCTAAATGCCAAAAAATGTATAGTCATACCCTTTGGCAAAAACAATGTGCCCACAAATTACCACATAGGTGGAAACCCATTAAGTACAGAGGAAGTTATTAGGGACCTGGGGACCCAAGTTGATAGCAATCTCTCCTTTGAAAACCACATTGCCAAAGTGGTTAGAAAGACCTTCTACATAGCCCACCTCATCACGAAGGGTTTCACATCTAGATCAAGAGAGGTAATCATGCCCCTTTATTCATCCCTCATCAGGCCCATCATAGAATACAATGCCCCTTTTGGGATGTACCTTACCCGACACCTGCAGCAATTAGAAAGACCCCAAAAGTATTTCACCAAGAGGATCAAGGGTCTCAAAGAGATGCCATATGTTGCTTGGTTAAAAAAACTCCAGCTCTACTCAGTTGCATACCGCCTACTTCGAGGCGATCTATGCCTGACATACAAAGCTATGTCAAATCCAGAATTAATGGACATGCTCCACCTCAGTAAATCTAAATCCCTTAGAGCCACACGCTCGAGGGACTTGAACCTCAGCACAGAAATAAATAGAACTTGCTGGAGGGACAGGTTCATAATCCAGAGGCTCCCTTCGCTCTGGAATAGAATTCCAGTTCATGTGAGGCAGAGCACCTCACTGAATCTCTTCAAGAAGAATCTCGATAGGTGGATGGGGGATCATAGGTTTGTCCCAGGGATTACTCCTGTGTCACTATTAGATAGAGGCACAGTAAACTAAACCTTAAAAAGGGCACAGTATACTCAAATTAAGGGGTGGCGTAAGCCATACAGAATCCGGCTAGGCTTATAATTTCCCCAGGGCAGATAGCCTTGTATGAACCTATGAACCTATGAACCTATAATCAAAACATGCAATGTCAGACATTTTTGACAAAACAGTTACAGCTTTACCATGGAGTAAGGGGGTCAGGAACCGTACCCAGAGCCTTTGGTCAACACCATACTGTTTGCATACCCTCTCAAACATATGAATGAAACTATCAAAATTATCTCCCTTTAAACTGCGGAAGAAATTTACTGACCTTTTGTGCTTCTGGGGTCCATTTACTCCCTTCCCCATTACCTCCATGACCCTGGTGAAGAGTCAGCATTTCCCTTTCATGCTTCCTCTGCCGTTCCTTTTCCTCGGCTTCCAGGCATAGCAATTTCTCATTCTCCTCAGCATGTAGACTCCTCAGTCTCTTAGCTGATTCTGTCTCCAAACGCCTGGCCTCCAACTCAAGTCTCTTTAGCTCCAGATGGATTTTTAAGTTCTCTGCAGAAAGGTTGAGCTGTCCATTCTCCGAGGGTATTGTATCTCCACTGCCAGTCTGATTGTCCTGCTGGTTGCTGTTTTCTGATGCAGCTGTGACCAAGGCTGCAATCTGGTCTGCCTTAGTCATTTTTTTAACTATTTAACTGTAGCCCCCAAACAGGCTTTGTGCCTCATAAATGGAGAAAGGCAGCAATCATCCCTCTGCACAAAGATGGGCCATCTACAGACCCTGGAAACTACAGACCCATAAGTCTCACTATTCTTATATGTAAAGCCATGGAAAGAATTATCATGGAGATGATCAACAGAGGTATAGTAATTCTCCAGACACTGGACCCAACCCAGTTTGGTTTCGTCAAGGGCAGATCTTGCCTACCCAACCTGATGGACTTCTTCGAGAAGTTCACCAAAGGAATGGATGAGGGCAAAGTCGTTCACACTGGCTACTTTGACCTGGCCAAGGAATTTGACACAATACCTCATTCAGGTATTGTTGACAAACTCAAGAGGTTAGGTACAAACCCGTATGTCACCCGGTGGATAGCCAACTGGCTCACAGACAGGACCCAGGAAGTTAGAATTGGGGAGCCCACCTCTACAAAGAGGTCAGTTGTGCAGTCCCTCAGGGATCAGTCCATGGACTGCTCCTTTTTGACATTTACTTCTCAGAAGTCAAGGCCAATGTCAGTAGTCTCTGGCTGACTCAGTTTGCAGATGATTGCAAATTAAGAGCTCTCATTGAATCTTACATTGACACAAATGTTCTCCAGGAGGGGCTGACACAGACAAACAACTGGTGTTCGAGCCGTGGACTAAAACTAAATGCCAAGAAATGCCTAATAGTATCCCTTGGGAAGTCATCCATCCCTGGTAACCATCATATTGCAACACACCCCATAGAGTTGATCCAGTAGTCCAGGACTTAGGGACACACATAGATAGTAATCTAGCGTTTGATCATCACGTGTCTACAGTGGTGAGGAAATCATCCTATGTTGCACATCTTATAAACAAACTTATAGCATCTAAGTCTAAGGAAGTCATTGTTCCACTGTATTCAGCATTCATCAGACTTATTATTGAGTACAGTGCCCCTTTGGTATGTACCTAGCTAGGCATGTCCAACAATTGAAATGTCCACAGAGGTTCCTCACTAAAAGAATACAGTTCCTCACTAAAAGTATACAGGGCATAAGTAATATATCCTATGCAGATTGCCTCAAGGCCCTATCCCAGTATTCTGTTTCCTACAGGCTTTTTAGGGGAGATCTATGCCTGGCATTCAGGGCATTGTCAGACCACACTCTGATGGACCTCCTGCATATCCACAAAATAAACAGCACCGGAATTACCCATTCTAAAGAAGTAAAACTTACCTGTGATATAAACAGGACCTGCTTGAGAGATAGGTATGTATCCCAGAAACTACCCGGTCTATGGAACAGGCTCCCCACCCATGTGAAGCAGAGTTCTTCCCTAACCCAATTCAAGTGCAACTTGGACAATTGGATGGAAAAATGGAAATTCATCCTTGGTTTGGCACCTGTGTTTCTAATGGACAGAGGTAACACGCAAATGGTTCTTTTCCCAGGCCCATGCTTACACTTATCAAGGGTATCAGAACTTTGGTATGCATGGCTAGGCTTAAAAAGGCCCTTGTTGTCATTAGCCTGGTAAACACCTATGAACCTATAAACCTATGAAATACTGGTTATTTCTGACATGGATACATTCTTTTTCCCATTTTTTATAAATGTGAGCAGAAATGGCTGTTCTATATTTTGTCTCCTGTTATTGATTTATTGTTATTGCCACTTCTCTTCCACTCCCCTTTTTGTAAAACTGAGCAGGAATAATAGCTTTTCTGTGTTTTGCCTATTCTGTTTTACTTTGCAGTTAGTTTCAATACCCTATTAAATGTTTTGCCTATTGTAAGAGTATATGCTGTTCCTTTCTTGGTCTTGTTGGCTGTTCTTGTTATGATGGTGTGCATATGTATGTGTGTGTGTGTTCCTTTCTTGGTCTTGTTGGCTGTTCTTGTTATGATGGTGTGCATATGTGTGTGTGTGTGTGTGTGTGTGTGTGTGTGTGTGTGTGTGTGTGTGTGTGTGTGTGTGTGTGTGTATTGTGTTTATATTTGTGTGTGTTCTAACAAGACAAAGCCTTTAACTGATGTGTGCTGCTTTTTTATTGTCCTTACATTCCCACAAATGTCATTGCCATCTTCTAATCTTCCATGCTTCTTTCTTTGAGAGACACCTGCTTTTTTTTCTTTTCATTTTTTTCTTTTTCATTTGCTTTCCTCGGTGATGTAATATGTCTGTGATGGTGGTTTAAATTCTTATCATTTCTTCATCCCACACTCCCTTCCAGCTTATTTGATTATAATTGCTGAGATGTTTCCTTTACACCTGAGTGGCACGTGTAACTTGTCTGCACTTGTCTGCTTGAGTGTAAAATGTATTTACACATTATTTACATTAATTAAGCAGTGTGGTTGGTGACTTTTCCAAGATGATAGCCCACTTCAGTTTACATATTCCCTATGCTTACACCTGTTTATGAGTAACAGAAGGCTCCTTATTGAAATGTTGGATCTCAAATTGCTGACAAGCCAAAAAGTCAAGACTGAAAACCCAGGAAAACAGTGAATGTTGAAGATTGCTCTTCTCCTTTAAACATTTGTTTTACAGGGGAGCAAACTCTCCTTAATCCCACAAACAAATACATACCAACTCTGAGATTGCCATACCTCAGAGAAAAAGGAATATCCTGAGACATGGCCATCCCGGACTTAGTATACCATAATGGGACCATAGTGCAGTCATCTTGAATGGACTGCAGTAATAATTGCTTCAACCCTGTGTCTGTAGGACAGCTAGAACTGATCTGCTTTTGAATGCTGCAGTGTAAAGGTGTTTCATTTAACATTCATCATATACAGTTCCCTTTCAACAATTTATATTCTTTCTCTGGCATTCCAAGGATACCTTCTGTTGTTGCCCTGTTCCTTTTATGCCTCTCCTTTGTTGGGGGGGGTCTCTAAATAACTCTTACGTGGTCTGGTGTTCTTCTTTCCAGGACAATCCATGGTGCTTCATTCCTTTTGTAGTTGCTTATTAGCTATTTTTCACTTAAGGCCACTTATATTATTGTTCATCCAGTTGTGGCAGTAAGATCCACAAACCCACTGAATACATTAAATTGTATCACTGATTTTTCATTTAGTCATTCTTTTATGCATTTATTCATAAATGAACAAACAAATGTATGGAGTACAATACATAGGTAGTATGTAGCCTCCATTGCTATATTAATGGTAATTTGAGTACTTAGATGATTTTTGGGAGGGCAGTTGCAACAGAACTATTTTAAGGGAATGTTTTATGTCTTTCTTAAATAGTAAAATAAACAAACAATTGCTGATGAAGATGATAGTGATATAACAATAGTAATAATAATTATTAAACTGTAGCATTTTATTTGTTTGACATTTTATTTCTTTGGCAAAGTATTTGATTCAACTGTCCAGGGTTTTGCAGAATGTCCATATTTCTGATTGACATTTGTGGTCTGTTTATGGTTTTCTATCAAATCATTGATGACTAAAGTAACAAAATAATGAGAGGCATGAGTTTTATAATTAATATCTTATAGAAAACATATGCTAATGAAAACAAATGTTCGGACCACTTACTGTTTATCAGAACAATATTTAGTATCTGTCCCTAATTTTGTCCCCATTATTTTTTACTTTATCCAGAATTCGTTCGCTAAGAGGTTGAGAGTTATAAGATCAGGAAGTGGGTATTCATGGGAGAACCAGCAATTTATGATTGCAGATAGGTTGTGTTGTATCATACTTGACTGACTGCTAAGTAGTTGTTGAATTAAAAGGAGAGGAAAATTCTTTCTGGCTAAGACATCCTCTGTCCTTTGAAATATATGAAGTTACAGCACACCAGACAGAATAACATAAAGTAAACTGCTGTTGTAGTAGTTAATTCACCCTGACTAGAATGTCTTTAGATTCAATTACTGAAATGCATTAAATTTTCTTCTGAGATACCCCAATGAAGCAAGCATTGATGGAGCAGAGCAAACTGTGTAATTTGGAACATTAACTTGTTTTTGTTCTATATCAGAGAAGTTTATTCAGCTCAGATATAACATGCATTATCTTTTAACAGTAACAAACAAGAAAAAAAGATGAAATAACGTGGCAGCACTGGATTTTAAAGGATTTAGGCATGAATAACATTACTAATTTTAATTGGTAATCTAGATTACTCATTAATCTTAAGGTTGGTGATGGCACATTTTGTACCATTCAGTTACCTGACTGAAGTAATTTCTCTTTGCTTTCATTTGTTTTTGACATTGCTCTAATTTTTTTTTTAATATCCTTCTTTTATTTAGCAAGGCCAACTGGAATGTGTGCGATGGATGGTTAGTGAAACAGAAGCAATTGCAGAGTTAAGTTGCTCACGGGATCATCCAAGCCTTATTCATTATGCAGCTTGTTATGGGCAGGTAAGTCAGAGATGAGAAACTGTACTGCTTGTAATTGGAGTACGCAACACTGCAGTGCTTTAACATGAAAGTCATTAATCACTTTTTAGTCCTTGTTCTTGTCATAGCATTTTGCTAGAATTCTAAACATTCTGCCTTGTTTATAGCATTTAGGAATATCTGTGGTCTGCACTTCTGGTGCTTATGAAGTAGAAACTTCTATGCAGAATTATAGTGGTATAAAAAGCTTTACTCCTTTGAAGGCATATTGTTGAGATGCCAGAGTTAACAGTGTGTTTCAGTAAATTAGCTGTCAAAGTTTTCTGCTGCTTTATTTAATTCCAGGTGAAATACTGCTTATCAGTAGCAGAACTGGTAAAAGGCTTATTGTAAAGTAAGTAACAGTGTATTCCATTAAAGCTAGCTGTATGTGTATGTAACAGTTACCGTTAATGTTATGTGTTTTCTTCATGAAGTTTCTCAGTTTGACCTTGATGTATCCAGTTAACCCCTCATTTATAGACTGTTCAATGCTGAAATTCCAGCTGCTGTGAAAATCTCTTGAAATACATGCAAAGGCATGCACACATATTGTAGACCATTGTCTGAAATAACCACATCAGGTATTCATTTCTTTAAAACACATCTTAAGTGCATTAATAACAGTTATTTGTAGAGGTTTTTCTTGTTTTGTTTTGTTTTTGTCAATTTCAAATTCTTTGGAAACTTTTAAACAGTAATCCATAAGTAACAAGTACACACAGTCATGTTGCTGAGAAAGTCTTTTTCAACTTAACTCCATAGTCCTTCTTCTTCTCCTGATGGAACTTATTTATTCATGTGCTTATTTTATTTATTTGTTTGTTTGAATTTTAGTGGAGTATGCACTGTTCCCAGATACCCACGGTGGTGGTGCTGCGGTAGCATTGTCACATCACAGTAAAACGCTGTCCGGTTCGATTCTCAGCTAGAGCATCTTCTGCATGGAGACATGCATGAATGGGCGTACCTTCATTGAAGGTTGTGTGTCAGGCCTGGCAAGCTGGTACGTAAAAATCAACTGCCAATCATTAGCGGACCGGAGTTCCGCTGTGGCAACCCCTAACCGGGAAAAGCCGAAAGACACAAACAAACAAATGCACTGTTTTTTTTTCAGATATAGGATGAGTTCAAGGTATAAAGTTTTCAGTAAAGACGTGATTAATATAAGTATTATCTTACACAGAAATAGCTTCATACCTTTACAAAATATTGAATAAAACCTGAAAAAAAGGAAATCTTGACTTTGCATTATTTTTATGATGTGCATTGCCCATTGAATGGTCTCAAACTCTTCTTCAGTTTGCGCTGCAAACTTTGCAGTGACATCCTAGCCAGTATAACACTTCATGATTTTTAGATGATTACGCACTATTATTTTTTCTGTTTAAGTGTTAGACTTTGTACATCTGATTTTGGATTTCTTTCTTTACAACAGACTTCTTTTCTGGCCAACCTTCTATCACCACATATCAAAAGAATTCTCATTTGTGGATCATTCTGAGTACATTATTGAAATATTTCAGCTTCTTTTCTATCACATCCAACTTTGGGTTATCCAGTTTACTCCCAGTTCCTCTTCAAGCAAATCATTTTGCTGCTGTAACAGATTTGGATAACTCAGCACATCAGTTAGACATGTTTATTTTCTGATTTGTATGTCACAGCTAAGCATCCGTTTTGCAGTCTTGGCAACATTTTGCACTCCTGGTGACGCCTTGTACTAAAGACTTCTTACATTTATTCTGTAAGGTTTATGTTGTATTTCCATCAACATGTTTTCACCCATAAATGTATTCATGGAACTGTTTCACATCCATATACAATGACAAACAGGTGTTTTTCTCCCTGGCCATATCTTCTGCAGCCTTTTATAACTCCAATCTGTGTACGCCTTTTGGATTTATTAGGTTTTTGTGTATTTTTCTTTGGTTTTGATAACCCTTTTATAACATCTCTGAATTCATCAATAACTTGTTTAGCTTCTTGCAGAACCACTGCACCAGTACCATCCTGACTTGTATCTAGATGCCCTGTGACTATCATATTTAGTGTCTGGTTTCAAGACTTCAGACTTATCTCATCTCTATAACTCAAGTTTTAAACTTATTTGTCTTAAGGTTTTTCTTTCACAGTCTTTCCAGTAATTCATATTGTCCCATCATGTTTTTTCCTGGTCTAACCACATAAAAGTATATTTGCAGTTATATTAAAGGCACCGCCAAGCCTAATCTATGCATCAGTTCTAGGAAATACTTCAGGTGCTGCTGAAATGGCAAATACATTTCCTCAAATCCATACATTCCATAGGTGAATTTAAAGTGCACAGTTTGGAGTTTTATTCATCTAACCTTACTTACCAAACTCTTGATTTACATTAGTACAGAAAAGTAATTTGTCCTGCTATGGCAGACACTTATTCTTATATTACAACAATAATCATAGGGCCAGATTCAGTAAAGCCTACACTAAGTGTACATGGTATGTATTCAAGACCATTCTTATTACATTTGTTGTACTTTATCTCATTCCCTCCAGTAGAGCTCTTTTGTGTGTTTACCTTTAACTCCTAGTGGGCGTGGCTTCAGCATTTAAAAATTGAAGTTATCACCTTACATTTTTAACAAATACCCAGTGGTCATATATCAATACAATTGTGTTTGCTATCATGTATGCTTCAAGATAAAATGTTCCAATACCTTGAATGTAACATGGTTTTGGAATTATTAATGCAAATATGAACAGGCAATATTTGACACCTAGAGGAGCAGTAGGGTGTAACTGCAGAAACGCCTGGAGATGTCACTCGGCTGTAATGAGTTATAGTCACTCAGAAAAATTACATTAAGTGTACATGTAGACTGTACTTTGCGGTAACCTTTATGAATCCCTGTCAATATTTAAAGCTGCGAGAATATCAGTAGGAAAATTAAAATTAGGAAGAAGAAGGTGTGAGTTATGTCTGTGTTGTCTATTCACTCAGAAATGTGTACACTTAGTGCAGATGTTATTGAATCCTGGGGATACTTTTGACCTATTCACTCTTAAGTTCTGTCTCTTTCATATACTCATTTTAAATGCAATTTAACCCCTTCTTTGCTTTCACTCTGCAAAATTAGTGTAAGATTCCTCGGACCATTTAGTGTATTAAGATCTAACAACCCAAGCCAATAAACAAATCCCAATGGGTCTTAAGTAAATCATCAGACTGAACATTTTCTAATTCACACTGAAATTGTGTTCAGATTGTGAATTCTTTTCACCATGCCAAGCTTTTGACTATTTGAAAGATAGGGTATTGAAGGTGTACACTGCATGAACTATCTGAAGTTGAGTTGTGTATTTCTTATTCTTAAACTTTACAGAGACACCACTGTATCCTTTTGCTTTACATGATGAACATGATAAGAAAGCAATTTACACTGAGACTGCTTCAGATTGTTCTGTTTCAGATCTACTGTTTTGACCAATTTAGCAGTAATTGCATTAACTTTGCATCAGTTTCTAATTTAGAAACGTGTTTTACTTACTAATTTTAACTGCCCAACCCATATTTCTGAGTCGATTTCTAGTCATTGTTACTTTTGTGTACTTTTATCTTGATCTTTTTTTTACTTAATATATATTCCGATAAACCATGTCCACAGACAACTAATTCTTCATGACTTTGTCCCAGTTTATTCCCAATACGTATAGTCTTTTGCACTTTAGCTTTATTTCTTTCATTTTGCACACTTTAGTGAAATATTTTTCCACATATTTTACTTAATCTCAAGACAGTTTTTATCATGCTTTTAGCCATGACTGTTGCTGTGCTATATTCCCTTTCTTCCTCTAACCCATCTAATCATTTCTGGTCATGATTCTGCCGTACATTAATGAATTTTACAAGCCACCATAGAGGCAGTCTTTGGCTCAGCTCTTTAGTTCTATATCATAAGCATCAGTAATCTCACTGGGACCATTTGCCCTCACAAAGAACAAATGAAAAATAAATAGTACATTTCTTCCTCAGGTCTTGGCTCTGAAACATTTGTTCTTTGCTGCAGTATTCTGTTTTTCTGTCTTTCAAAACACAAGTGCATTACAAACTCATAGGGCTTTTGCCCCTGTTTGATGCAGGGACATATCATATTGTATCATTTCATGCTTCTTTTACATCCTTATCACAGTCAGGAATAAGTCAAATTTCTGTAGCCTCAGTTTGTAGTTCTAGACAAATTGCTATGAAGAGAGAGGTTACCAGGTGACTGCAGCTGAACTGTTTCTCAAAAAAGCAGCTCATTTTCTATTACTTATGAATTATCTTTTCCTTCACATTTAGTAACGTATATCACATGGATACGCAGGAGGGCCTAAATAAACAGAATGGCACCAGTTGAAGGTATACAGTTTTATCAGTATATTTTTCAGACTGCACTATGATACAGGTTACCAGACCATGTCATCTGCATTCTGAACTCTGATACAGACTAGAGACATCACACTTATGTAAGCTATGCCCATCTATTAAAAACAGGACTGGGTTCTTACCAACAAGGGTAGCCTATGCTTTTTTTTCTTTGCTCTGGTACCAGATATTTTCAAGAGGCTAGCTTGACAGTATGTAAGGCCTTCCTGTTTCCTGTCTTTTTTGAAATGGTGATTTTTGAAGGTTATTGGTCATCATTCATTTTATCTTGCATGAGTGTTGATAAGCAAAATGTGTTCATTCTCATATGTAATATGTCATGCTTTGTAAAGTATAACAACAATCTAAAATATATGGAATTTAATATATTTTATTTGTTAATCTTAGATGAGGGCACATTCATTTCTTTTGAGCTCTTCATTTCCTTACTGTACACTTTTTATATCCACTGTATGTTATGTATTTATTTATTTACTTATTCATTTATTGTTTCATTTAATTCTTGTTAAATAGGGTAGTGGGCTTGTTCTGAAGGACCATTTTCAGCCATTGCCTAAGAAAGTCAGTAACGTATAGAAAATATCAGCATTATTTAAAAGAAAGTACAAAAGTCATAGTGTAATGCAGAGGTCACTGTGAGTTTTATGTAAAGTAGATAACAGTGAGTGCAATCAATGATTGTTAAAAAGACAAATTCAGTCATAAGTGGTCCAGTACAGTTAATGTCATATACCATGTAACTAAAGCATATTGCACATTAAATCATCCATCCATTCTAATAAGTTGAATCTTAATCCATTAGTGATCCTCCTAACAGCCACCACCATCCTTGGATTTTGCTAGATTAGTAGGGAAATTTGCGGTGGTGCAGCAGTAGCGTTATTGCCTCACAGCAAGAGGTTCTCCATTCGATTCTCGGCTGGAGTAAGGGGAGTGCCTTCTGTGTGGAGTCTGCATGTCCTCCCCACGGTTGGGTGGGCATTCGAAAGACATGCGTAAATGGGTGTGCCTTTGTTGAAGTTTGAACATCAAGCTGGCACCTCAGCATTCGTGAAAATCTACTGCCAATCATTAGCGGACCGGAGTTCCGCTATGGCGACCCCTAACCAGGAAAAGCCGAAAGACAACAAGTAGGGAAATTGAAATAGACTCCAAGGCCTTTCTTCCACATCATACATACACACACACACAATCTAGGGAGAATTTAAAGTCACCAGTTAACCTGTCATGTATTTTGAAGTGGTAGCACCCAAAGAGAAGCCACATGGACACAAGAAGGACATACAAACTCTGCACAGAAGGCATCCCAACAGTGAATAGCGTTAGGCTAATGGAGGAGTGCATTTACACATTGCCATTTCCTACATGCTGCTCTCAAGCTAGTTACTACTTATGTAATCCAGCTGCATCCTCAGAGTGTCTTTTTTATTTATATTCTGTCTCCATTTTCTGTTGACTAAATAGGTACCATAGCATTTGCCTTTCTGATTTCACTTACAGTAACTTGCTTTTTGTACAGATAATTGTAGTTGTACTCTGGTTTCTCAAATGGCAATTATAAAAGCTGCATTGTAACTGCACGTGTTTAAGAGACTTCTAAGCATGACATGGCCTACCATAATTGACTTTGGTCTTAATGCAGCAGTCTCTCTTTCACTTGTCTCTTTCTGTTGCTTGCCAAAATGAAAGAATTTGGTACAAAATAAGATTACAACTGAATTATATGAAATCAAGGGATTACTTTTCAAAAAGCTTTAAAGCTGATTGGGACCAGTTGTTGGTATTTAGTTATTGTTCTGTTAACTCATTTTACAATAGTATTAATTCAGAAGATGTTAATTCTTGAATGGCCACTTACTAAATATAAAATTATACTAGTATATTATGTTCTGTTCCTTCTCAATATTTTTTGGCCAGACACATTCTGAGTATGCAGTTATGTGAAGCCTTTTATTATTATTATTTATTATGTTTTCTTTATTCTTTTTGTAATATTGATATTCTGAAGCCTTTTACAAACTGACCATGACAAATAAGTGTAATAGTGTGTGTGTGTGTGTGTGTATGTGTTTAATTACTTTAACATTCTTTTGTAAATATGGATACCTGCGTATTTAATTCAGCATCAGCTGTCTCTTGTATCTTAATTTTTTTTTTTGCTTTTTAGGTAGATGTAGTACATACCCAGATGTGAGAAATAAAAATAAACAACAGTAACAGAATGTAAATGAGGAGGATCAACAAAAAGAAAAGTATTACTTTAAAATGGAAGCAGTGACTTTAAAAGCCTCCTTATTCATACATTCAAGGTGTTGTTAACATTTCTGAATTCTTCTCAGTGTATGTCTCATAGTGCCTCAGCTTCCAATATACTTCTCCATATTTATTATTACTTCTGTTCTAACCTGTCTGTTCTTTCCAGATGCTTCAAAACCATTCTCTGACCTATGTATTTTTATCATCACTTATACAATAACTTGTCTATGCTGTCATGAGCTAGTGGTGATATAGCATATGATGTTATTTAACCAGCAGAGAGCCAGTGTGCCTCATCAAACCCTCATCACCTTGGCTGAATGTCTCATGATTATGTGTTGGCTTTTAGCATCCACGGCTGAATGTTTCACCATCACTTGCTGACTTTTAACATCCATGGCTGAATGTCTCATCATCATGTGCTGGCTTTTAGCATCCATGGCTGAATGACTCACCACCACATGAGTGTTTTTAGCATCCATGTCTAAATGTCTCACCAACACATACTGTCTTTTACCATCAGATGATGGCTTTTAGCACCCATGGATAAAGGTCTCACCATCACTTGTGGGCTTGCAGCATCCATGGCTGATTGTATCACCATCACATGCTGGCTTTTAGCATCCCTGGCTGAATGTCTTACCATCATATACTGGCTTTTACCATCATGTGCTGGCTTTTAGCATACATGTCTGAAGATCTTACTATCGCATGATGGCTTTTAGCATCCATGGCTGAAGGTCTCACCATCACATGCTGGCTTTTACCATTAAGTGCTGGCTTTTAGCATTCATGGCTAAAGTTCTCACCATCACAGACTGGCTTTTACCATCACATGCTTCTAGCATCCATGGCTGAAGGTTTCACTTTTAGCATCCATGGCTGAAAGTCTCATCATCACTTTCTGGCTTTTAGCATCCATGGCTGAAGGTCTCGCCATCATGTGCTGGCTTTTAACATCCATGACTGAATGTCTTACCATCACTTCCTAGCTTTTAGCATCCGTGGCTGATGTCTTACCCTCCCTTTATGGCTTTTAGCATCCATGGCTGAAGGGCTTATCATCATGTGCTGGCTTTTAATCAGTCATCCAACTTTGCAAACCTGTAAAATCTGAGTCTTGATGAGAGCACCAGGCTACATACACCATTGCACATGTGTGGGTCACAGTGTTATGGTTTAAAATCTTGGTGCTGGAGTTCAGGTTACAAACCAGGATGGCTCAACTGTTTTACTAAATAGCCGTTTCTGCAGCCCTGGACAAGACGCTTTTACTTAGCAGTGGGCTATAATGACACAATAATCAGAATTAGAGTTTTAACATCCTGATTTAAAGGAACATCCAGTCAAAGAATTTGAATCCCTTTCTTCATTGCTTCTTATCTAAGGACTATATACAGTGGTTACATTAAGAAAAATTAGGCATGCAGTGGTTGTCTTTAAGGTTCCTTCTCACAAGACTGTACTGTTTATTTCCAGTCCATTCAGTGATACTGCTTCACTTCCATCCAAGCTCTGTTTTTTTGTTATTATTATTAACAAGTTTCTAATTCATTCCATAATGGAGGTTTATGTATGAAATGTAGAAGACTGGCAGACCACAGAGCAACATTTTCATGTAGGAATGTCTAAGATGTGTTTCCTTTCACCAGTAATGTTCTGCTGATCTCTTTGGCTCTTTCTGAATTTAGAGGAGTATGTCTAGTGCAGCTTTCCTGAATCTAATGGTTAAATCTGCTGATGCAGTGAACTCTGGGTATGATTGCTATTCACATATATATATTGTATGAACTAATTGTCAAGGACCTCCAGGAGTGGACAGTGTGGACTTTGTTAGATTGTGACATGAAACGTTTGTGCTAGCCCAACATCTAAAGTCAGTTTTTTTTCTTGGTTAGTGGGAGTCAAAGAAACTTCTCCAACTATTAGACCACATGGGAATAGTTTTCAGGGATGAGGAAAGCAGTTCCACAGATGCGACCTTGTTTGCTAGCATTTCCTGGGTTAAGTGTGGGTGATATTACTAGAATTGCAAAGGTAAAGACTGAAGTACTTCTTCAAGGAGTTGCATCTTAAGTTTTCCGAGTCTTGAACTCTTAACAGTTTTATCTCTATAAAAGGGTGTAGATCTTCTCATGTCTGTCACGGACAGGTAGGCACTTGATTTGGTCAGAAATCTCCTGAAGGCTGAAATGTCTAGTACATTTTCTGTGGGAGGGATGGAAAGAGTTCTGTTTAGAAGATTTGTTCATATTAAAGAAGATAAGTGCATAGAAACCTGTTTTGGATCTCAGGGCCCCAGACTTTTCTTGCAAAGCCTTAGTATTCATACACTGACCCACCTTTCCTACCCCTCCCTTCCTCCCTGTCAAAATAATGGAGTAGCTGGTAACTGTGGTGCCGAAGAATGTTTACTTTCACACAGACATCCACAAGGCTCACGGTGAGTACTGTTGCTTTCCATTGTTTTCAGCTGCATTACCAGTGAACTTCTGGAAAAAACAAATATTTCTTATAAAATTCGTGTATTGGTGCCCTCTGAAGTTGTACTTTCCAAAAGGGGCATATAGAACCAACATGTGTTGCTTTCTTCATGTAAGAAATTAAAGTGCCAGTAGTGACTTCTGTAGCTGTTCATGCTGTGTGTCTGCAGTGCAGGAAAGGTATTGCTGTAGTTTCTTGGATGCCATCTATGACACTCATATTTCAGAACACATAAATGCATACAATAATGACAGCAGTTTATCTCAGTCACCACTGGTCTCAAAAGATTGTCTTTCCAGGTGGGTGTTAGTGTCATCCTCAACTTTTCCTGCACTGAGATATTTCAAAATGTCAGCACATTCCTCTCAAGGGATTTCACTCATGCTGTTTGTCTTTAAGTAATTCTTCTTATGTAGCTTTTCCTAATGGGATTTGACACCTGACTGCATCTGTCTTTCAGTCATTAAGTAGAAGTAGCCCATACTTCACATTGTTGATCAGAATTGCATATTGGTTGGCAAAGGTCATGTGGGTGATTCTCTGTTACCTGGATCAGTGTTCCCAGAGTACATTTTTATAAATAAAATGATGCAGGTGCAGATTTGAGCTGTGCTTGAATAAGATGCCTGTTCAAAAGCAAATGGATTGGCAAATGGATATCTTTAATCCAAATGCAACGTGATAAAAATGTTCTTCCATTTTCTTTCTGAATGTTGTTGTTAATAATGGGAATTATACAGAGAGCACTAATTTATGTTCAAAAGCATGCACACTGATTGGGCAGAGCAATCAGTGTGCCTGTTGTTCAAAACAAATGGCTACAGCCCCCATATCTCCTACTTTGCAAATTGGAGAAAAATAATTCAGCTGTCAGAAAGATGGAAGACAAACTTTCACCCTCCTCAAAGGCAAATTTAATAAAGAAATGAATCCTAAAATATTACAAAAAAATACACTGGGGTGTCAGGAGTGTGCAGAAATCCTCACATAAGCAGTAAGATGCATGCATATTCCTGAGCTCAATAAAGAAAAAAAAACACAGAGGCAAAAATTGTATTCTCCCTGGTATACTGTGCAAACTTTGTCATGTACATTTCCATGCATGTGCAGTACACTAGAAAAAGCAATCCCCATTTTGGAAGATGGAGAAAAAGGCTACTGAAGCAAGAAGCTTGGAGATGGAATACAGTTATTAAGAAGCTAAGCATTTTTTTATGTTAACAGCATTACATAACTCTAGTAATAAACTCCTGTGTGTTGGCTATGCTCATTTATCCATGCCTGACTTATTTATTTATACTTGGGCTTTGTCCTCATGATCAAACCATGCCATCCATGGGTAAAGAGTAGCTTTGCCTAATTATCATGCTAGCTCGTCTATGATGTATTATACAAAAAGTTTTTTCATGTTTGTTATGGAGCTTTGGTCCTTGATCCTCTGCTGAAAAGTAGTTTTAAATAACCCAGTTGGGCAATCCTGGCAAACAAATGCAATAAATAAGTATAAACCTAGAATAATCCATTTGTGGGTTGTTGCTCAAATATTGCTTGGTCTACATTATGCATTACCAGAGTCAAAATTTGCGTGCAGTGAAGTTTTTATTTAAATAATTATTTATTTAATATCTCCTTTTGTAAGTATGTGGTAGGAATTTTTATGTAATGTTTTATTTCAGATCTGTAATGTACTGTACAGTACAATGCCATTCAGCAGGCAAATTTTATATAGTTTCTTTCATTCTTCCAAAAGAAAGAAATTGTATACAGGATGATGTATTTAATATTCTTAAGCACTAGGTCAGGCAGTTTACAAGGATTTCAACAAAACCCGATATTATAGAAAGTAGGTTATCTGCTTTGAAAGAATTTACTAGTGTGTTATAATTTGCTTCCTTTTATGTCAATTTGTCATGTAACTTGGCACATGGAAATAGACATTAGCTTTCTGTCACCAAAGCCACATTTCCTATCTTGGCATTGAGACCTAGTGAAAAGCTTAATTTCCTTGTCTGAATGTCAGTGGGTGAAGTTCAATACAATTTCCAGGAAGTATATTTTACCTCTTGAGCTGACACACATTCAGATGACAAATGCAAGTGCAATCATATTAAATACCTCTATGCAATTTATATAAAAAAAAAAATGAAACTGCAGTCGACAAACAGATGAAAAGATGATTTGTTTCACAGTCTGTCATATGTGCACCAGATGCAGGGAAGTTGTAAAATAACTTCTATTGTTAAGAAAGCTCTCCCATGTGTTTTTCTTATAGTATTAAACTGTCACATAAAGTTAATGCTGTTTAAAATGAGCAAATAGCATACGAATAAGTACATGTGATTTATTACTTTTAAAGACTGTTGCTTCTTGTGGTGTAACTAAGCAATATGTCTGTAGGAATGTCACTGCAAAATCAACTTTGTTCTGTGACTTAGTTAAAAAAAATCGCTGAACATTTCTAAAACAAACAACTTTCTAGGGGCTTGATTCATAATTTAATTTCATTATGGCAGTATTTTTGTGTGCAAACCATTTGAGACTATTAGATATGGGTATGTGTGTGTGTGTGTGTGTGTGTGTGTGTGTGTGTGTGTGTGTGTGTGTGTGTGTGTGTGTGTGTAAGCGTGTGTGTATGTGGGTGCATGTTTGCCTTTGTGTATGTATATGCATATATTTTAAAATCACCTAATGATAATATATCTTTAGATATGTGGATTAAGATTCATTTCCATTTCACTACAGTTTGATGTTACTGTTCCTGAATTAGCAAAAAATAAAATAAAATAGTCATAGCATGGAGAAAGAGGGAGAGTGTACTAGATCTGCTAGCTGAAGTGATTTTATTTGGACTTATCCTTTGTACTCTGTTTCTTGTTAGTTCTGTTACCCTGAGGGTCACAGGTTGGATACCTGACCTGATTCAAGCTTTCTGGATTCCCTCTGATTATTAACAAGGTACTGATGGGGAGTAATGTGCTGTGGGAATGGGAGTATTGGTTGTTTATATTAAGGATGTACTGATTCTAGGTGATGTATTGTGGGGAGGTATGTTATTTTATTAGTAAGACACTGGTGGGGAGGGGCGTACTTTTTTTAATGTTGTGGAGTATAGATGGTGAGTGGCATGCTGTGGTGAGGGGAGTATTGTTATTTGTATTAGTAAGACAGTGTTGGGGAGTGGTGCACGGGGGTACTATGATTACTTGTATTAGTGAGACATTACTAGTGAGTCATGTGCTGTGGAGAGGGGGAGTATTGTTATTGTTATTAATAAGGCACTACGGGAGAGAGAGGTGTATTGTGGATACAGTAACCATGATTATTTTTTACTAGTGAGACATTGATGGATGGTGTAATCTGGGGAGGTGAGTATGATTATATTAGTGAGACACTGATGGGTTGTTGAATGGTGTGGGGGTTATGGTTATGTTAGTTAGACACAGACGAGTAGTCATGTGCTGTGTTAAGGAGAGTATGATTATATCAGTGAGACACTGATGAGAAGTGGTGACCTGTGGGGGGAGGGGAGTGTGACTGTATTTGTGACACACTGGTGAGTAGTAGTGTGCTGTGGAAAGGGGAGTATGGTTATATTAGACACTGATGAGTAGCAACACTGCAACAATGATACAGCTTGTGTAGAGGGGATATAACTATAGTTATGCACTACCAGGACTTAAGTGGAAGGGAGGGAGCCTATTGCATGATCACTAAGTATTGCATGTATATGGAGGAGAGGGAAGGGTGTGTTTTGCAGTCATTCATTAGCAAGCTTTTGCTATGCATGTACACTGACCATGAAGGCCATGACAGATTTTGAAAGTCTCTAAACAAACATAAGATAGAAAGCTGAAGTGCCTCTCTTCAGGCATCATCTATAATCAATAGGTTATGTTAAGGGTTAGATTTCAAGTTGCACAACATGCATGCCAATGCCGGTCTGATGCACCAAGTTCATTTATTACTCTTCACTAACTTCTAGGCTGTAAATATATGTTGAAGTAGCTCCAAGCATGCATCTCCCCTCCATAAGACTCAACTTGCACTTTCATTTTACTGTGTGGTTGTCTTAAGGCTAATGTGCCTATGGTCTCTTTTGTGTTATTTTCTGGTTACATGTGGTAAGTCTGGAGACAATCAGTCAGACTGGCTGCTATGGCTACTTTGGCACAAAACACACTGTTAGTATAGTACTACTTGTTCAAAAGTGCTTGACGTGTTAGCTGCATTCTCTCCTGAAAAAGACTATTTGTTTGCAACTCATACAGTAAAGTTAAAGGTATGAATTTAAATGTATGTCTTCATTGTGTCATATACTAGGCTATATTTGTCCTAACATGTGAGGTCAACTGGTATGCCTGAGTTTTTTTTTTTGTGTCCTTTTTATATGGTAATTCAATGTGGTTTTAGATGGAATTTTAATTCCATAAATTATGTGAAATTCCATATGGTGCACAGTGGCTGACAGATCAGCTACCAAAGGAAATGGTAGACTTGGCAGGAAGTATTTTATTGTGAGAAAGCAGATGTGCTAACATGAGGCAACAAGGATTTAAAAGCTGAAAAGCCAGTAATGTACACTTAAAGCCAGCCTTCACATAATCATCTTTCTGTATTGTGGCATAGTGTAGAAGCTCTATTAAAAATGTCAGTATCATTTCATTGTGTTGGACATTGTTTAATTATTTTAGTATTTATATATTTTAGTGCTGGTTATCAAAATATGTTTTCACATCTGACTGTAAACTACAACTGGATGCTTTTATGGATATTTGAAATGTATACTGTGCACTAAGTTAATGTTCAGTTGAAATCCTGAGGGAAAAAAGCAAACTTTACTTGTCAAGGGGATCCTAATAGCCCTAAAGATAGGTTTGATGCTGTCTGCTAATAAAAGTGCATTTTGAGACTGCTGTCCTTTACCCTTTTGACCTGCTGAACTCATCTAGAATAGTGTTGCAGTGTGCCTGCCATAGGTTAGTACTAGGCTAACTGCCCTTGCAAGCCATTTTAAGCATAGCTAATTATCCCTTGTGAGACTCAAACCCTGCACCTTCTGTTTGTAAGGCAAACACCTTAACCATTAGGCCACCCTCCCAACCCTTGATTATGTCTATTAGTCCAAAGAAGTGCAGCTGATAAATATTCTGGAACGATTTCAGAGTAGCAGCTAGACTGAACAAATCGGAGACACTGCAATTTGAGCCTACGTCTTAAAAGTTTTCTTTTACTTCACTTCAGTGAAAGTCTTTGTTTAAGAAAAATGTTCTTATTTTAGCTACATTCTATATTCCATTATAGAAATTCTCGGTACTTCATAAGGAAAGTTGTCGTTCATTGTCAATATTTGCATAAATATCCAGTATCAAAAAAATCAACATAAGTGCCAGTTAAAGAGCATACAACAATTGGGAATTCTGGCTTCTGATTTTTTGTTTATATCCCCGATTCTTGCACTAAGAGTTTGACAGCTGTAGATGTCTTTTATGTTCCTTTCAGATGCTGTGATTTAGCACATTAATACAATCTTTGCCTTCGGGTTTAGCCTTCCACAGCCTAGGTATATAATTTATCTTCATAAAAAATTATTAAATTGGTACGATTACATAACTGTCAACTTTTCATCACCAAAATGGATGCAGTACATCTCACGACGTGGAAAAAAAAAGCAATGGGCAAAATGTGGAACACTTGTAAAAACAAGCTAACACGTTCAACTAGGAAGCCCACAGCCTGAATAAAAATTGTTATGCAAATTTCTTATTATGACCTGAAATGATTCAGCATTATTTAAAATAAATAGAAATGTAACCATGAATATGATGTGGACGTGCCCAGTGTGAAACAAAGAGAGGAGAACGTGGTATTTTTTAAACATTTCTTCCAAATGGCAAGCACACTTGATGCATACGATTACACTGAACCACAATGATTATTACCTCCAAGTGTATGCGATCTAGTAACTATCGAATTATCTTTTTGTAAGATATTAAACACACATATTTTATATATTTATACAACTGCATATTTAAAGAAATGAGTATATATATATATATATATATATATATATATATGTACTTATATAGATAGATATATATATATATATATATATATGTGTGTGTATGTACTTATATATATATATATATATATATATATATGTACATACAAATATATATATATATATATATATATATATATATATATATATATATATATATATATAAACTTTCCTTATGACGAAACAATTAACAAGGCCAAAAAAGCCCTGTTAATGGAAAAGTATCAAATTCTCCATTGTGAACTACACGACTACAAATCTTCTCTTTCACTTGGGTTCAAATTTTTTTTCACACTTTTATTGAATTATCACTAAAGACATAGGCAAACTTACATTTATATAGAAGAAAAAACATATTAACAAATTCTTATTTACAAACATTTTATACCACATGTATGTTTTTGCTATAGCTATCATCAATCCAGCATTACATAAATTGCTTAATTCACTTAAATCTCACTCCTCCTTCAAAGCATTATTCTTCATTTGTTGTTCCCACAGTTTCTTTTCTTTTCTCTATGTAAATTTCTCCTACTCTTTTCTAAAGATCCCACTTCCAGTTTTTTTATCTCTGTTACAGTATTCAATACCTAATAAGTAAACAGGTCCTCAGACCCTTTTGAGCCACAGCCTATGCCACAAGAGCAATGATAAATGCAATAATTATGAACAGTATTCTTTATCCAGTTAACCAGCATGTTATTGCAATATAGGAGAAAAATCTAAGTACCCAGAGAAAAGACGCACAGGCTCTAGTAGGATATGCAATTAGGACTGAACTCCAGATCCTTTTTTTTTAACATCTTTGTTTAATTATCACTCAAGACACAGGCAAACATGCAATTATAAGAAAGAAAAACTGTATTAAGATGTTCCTATTTACAAGCATTTTATACCACATATATATTTTTTTCTATAACTGCCATCAATCTAGCATTATATAAATTGCTCAATTCCTGCCTTCCCTTCAATCTCACTCTTCCTCCAAACCATTGTTTTTCGTGTATTATTCCCACAATTTCCATTTTTTTCTGTAATTTGCTCCTACCCTTTTTTAAAGATCCCACTTCCAGTTCTTTTATTTCTGTTACAGTATTCAAATATAGTTGGTTTAGACTTTGATTTCCATTTTTTATTAATTGCTTTCATTTGCAGCTGCCAAAATTAAACTTATCAAGGCCTTACAATGTCTAGGCAATTCAGATCTTGTATCCCAGTACAAAAAGATCATTTACGTAGTTATACCAATTTGCTCACCCAAATTTTCTGACAAGAGTACTCTGTTGGGAAGTTTATGAAGTCTGCCAACTCCCAAAACATAGCTTCCCAGTTATTTCTTTGTTCCCTATCACACCTCTAACATTTGCTATGTGAAGAAAAATTCTTTGGAGTCATCTGCTTGGGGTAAAAAAATAACTATGCAGACACTTCCAAGCCAAAATCCTAAATCTTATAGACTTTGTTGAGTACTTGGGACCCATGTACAGTGGATATAAAAAGTTTACACACACCTGTTAAAATGCCAGGTTTTTGTGATATAAAAAATGAGACCACAATAAATCACTTCAAAACATTTTCCACCTTTACTGTGACTTATAACCTGTACAATTCAATTGAAAAACAAACAAATCTGTTAGGGGAGGACAAAATATAAAAAATAAAAAAAGTACAATATGTTGGTTGCATAAGTGAGCAGACCCTTAAACTAATACTTTGTTGTGTGTGCACACTCTTAAACTAATGCTTTGTTGAAGCACCTTTTGATTTAATTACAACATTCAGTCTTCATGGGCACACATCTGTCATCGATTAAAGAGACTCTGATTAACCTCAAATAAAGTTTAGCTGTCCTAGTAGGATTTTCCTGACATTTACTCAGTTGCCTGCTACAGAAAAAGCCATGGTTCGCAGAGATCTTACAAAGCATCAAAGGGATCTCATTGTTGAAATATATCAGTCAGGAGATGGGTACAAAAAAATTTCCACAGCATTGGATATACCATGGAACACAGTGAAGACAGTCATCAAAAAGTGGAGAAAATATGGGACAACAGTGATGTTGCAAAGAACTGGATGTCCCTCCAAAATTGATGAAAAGACAAAACAAAAATGGGTCAAGGAGGCTGCCAAGAGACCTCAGCAACACTGAAAGAGCTGCAGGAATTTCTGGCAAGTACTGGTTGTGTACTACATGTGACAACAATCTCCTGTATTCTCCATATGTCTGGACTATGGGATAGGGTTGCAAGACGCAAGCCTTTTATTACATAGAAAAACATCCAGGCCCAGCTAAAATTTGCAAAACAATACATCAAGTCTCTCAAAAGCATGTGGGAAAATGTGTTATGGTGTGATGAGACCAAGGTTGACCTTTTTGGCCACAATTCCAAAAGGTACATTTGGCGTAAAAACAACACTTCACATCACCAAAAGAGCACCATCTTCATGGTGAAGCATGGTGGTGGCAGTATCATGTTTTGGGGTTGCTTTTCTTAAGCTGGAACTGGGGCTTTAGTCAAGGTGGAGGGAATTATGTACAGTTCCAAATACCAGTCACTTTTAGCCCAAAACCTTCAGGCATCTGCTAGAAAGCTGAAGATGAAGAGGAATATTCACCCTTCAGCACGACAATGACCGCAAGCATACATCCAAATCAACAAAAGAATGGCTTCACCAGAAGAAAATTAAAGTTTTGGGAAAGCCCAGCCAGAGCCCAGACCTAAATCCAATAGAAAATCTGTGGGGTGACCTGAAGAGGGCAGTGCACAAGAGATGCTCCCGCAATCTGACAGATTTGGAACACTTTTGCAAGGAAGAGTGGGCAAATATTGCCAAGTCAAGATGTGTCATGCTGATAGACTCCTACCCATGAAGGCTAAATGTTGTAATTAAATCAAAAGGTACCTGAACAAAGTATTAGTTTAAGGGTGTGCACACATAACAAAGTATTAGTTTAAGGGTGTGCACACTTATGCAACCGGCATATTGTACTTTTTTAATTTTTTTATATTTTTCCCCTAACATATTTGTTTGTTTTTCAATTGAATTGTACAGGTTATAGGTCACATTAAAGGTGGGAAAAGTTTTGAAATTATTTATTGTGGTCTCATTTTTTTATACCACAAAAACTTGACATTTTAACAGGGGTGTGTACATTTTTTATGTTCACAGTATATCCCATTGTTTCCTTGTGGATTGTTTATCCAGTCTCTCTTCCCAATCTTCTCTAACCTCCTCTTATTGATTCATATAGTTATTGTGCAATTTTCTATATGACCTACTAATGATCCTTTTCTTAACAGCAGTTTCTCTTCTAGATTCAACTAAAAACTTTACCACTGCAGATATTTCACTTAGGATTTTCTTTCCCTTTTTCTTTGCCTATACTCTGATATCAATCCCTGATAGGGAAGGCAGTCTCTAGCTTGCAGTTCAGATGACTTCTTGGCCTCTTTCCATTCATTATCCTTCCCCTCACTAATTATTAATTTCCAGTACCTTGGTTCCTTTGCCGGTTTCCTTCAGTAAATTCCAGCCCCCACTTGCCTATTCTCTATATTAATAATTACAGCCATCCTATTGCCAAAATCTCCTTTCTCCGCTCTCATGGTGGCTTCTTTCTTAGAATACTTTCTGCTACTTTATGAACATAATATTCTGTGTGGCTGTTGTTATTCTCCTTAAGGATCTGCATCCCAAATCCCAGTCTGTCCTTATTTCTTGAATTCCCCGTTTCATTATCATCATCCCTTTTCACTTTGATTTATAGCTTTCTGCTTGTGTTATGTATACCATACTTAACTGTGTAGCTCTAAATATCCCATCATAAAATATCTCAACTGGGTGGCCAACTGGCTCGCCAATAGGACCCACAAGGTCAAAGTAGGTGCCTCCACCTCCGACAGCAGACCTGTTATTAGTGGTGTTCCCCAGGGATATGTCCTGGGACCCCTACTGTTTAGTATCTACTTGTCAGAGATCCAGGCAAAGACAAAAGGCTGACCACGTTTGTGGATGACTGTAAGTTGAGTGTTGTCATTGACTCTTCAAATGATGACAACATACTACAAGAGGGACTCACAGTAACAAATGACTAGTGCCAAAGCCATGGCCGTAAGTTAAACACAAAAAAATGTATTATCATACCATTTGGCAAAAACACAGCCCTACTGATTACCATATCAATGGCAACTCCCTAAGCACACAGCCTGTGGTGAGAGACCTGGGTACACAGGTTGATAACAGTCTCATATTTGACCATCATGTAGCAGCAGTGGCCAGAAAAGCCTTTTACGTTGTTCATCTCAAAAGTAAAGGGATTGCATCCAGAAAAAGGGAGGTTATTAACTCTTTGTACTCCTCCCTCATTAGGCCAATAATTGAGTGCAACGCCCTGTTTGGTATGTACCTCTCCAAACACCTGCACCAACTGGAAAGGATGCAGAAATGCTTCACAAAGAGAATCCATGGCCTCCAACACCTGTCCTATGTGGACAGGCTCAGCTCATTATCACTCTACTCGGTGAAGTACAGATTGCTCAGAGATGTGTCTCACCTACAAGGAAATCTCAGACCCTGCTCTACTAGAGATGCTCCATATCTGTAAGTCTAACTCCTCACGTATTACTCATTCAAAAAGCTTAACTCTAATATGTGACATTAACAAAACCTGCTGGAGAGACAAGTTTGTCTCACAGAGGCTGCCCCATCTCTGGAATAGACTCCCTATAAACGTCAAACAAAGTACATCGCTGACCCTCTTCAGGCACAACCTTGATGAGTGGATGGGAAACCACAAATTTGTCCCAGGGGTTCCACCGGTGTCCCTCACTGACAGGGGTGACAGGTGTTGATTGAGGTTTCTTTTTTGGGGGTAAACTCTTGGCTAGGCTTGTAAGGGCCCCAGGGCCATTAGCCTAGTAATCTGGTATGGTCCTGTGATCCTATAAATCAGGTAATCCTAAACCGCCTTGTTTTCTTGAATGGATTAACTTATCCCACATGACCCTTGACCTCTTTCCATCCCAAATAAATTCCTTCATCTCTTTATTAATTATTCCCCATAACTTCTCCTTTGGTGGATAAAAATATACCTGACATGTACATAAAACTAGAGGAACTATAAACATTTTCACTGCTTGTATCTTGCTATCCATATCGATAAACAAGAGCTTCCATGTCTCAGTTTTTGTGTTAGCCTTTATTTAGTCTTTTCCTACTTATCCTTAGTTGACAGAATCCTTTTTAATCAATACTCCTAAATACTTCATTTTATTGTGTCCCATAAGTATAGATGTTCATCGTGTTTCACTGTTGCAGTCATTACAATTGGGTTATCCTGCTGGCAGGCTACCCGCAGTCGGCCGGAATTCCAAAGTCTTGGTCCGGCGTCGGTTGCTGTCGCCTCTTCCCTGACGTCAGTGCGCCAGGGGTATAAAAGATGCAGCCAACGCCATTTTCTTTAGTCTTTCTTGCCGCACGGTGCCCGAAGCAAAAGCAGTTCGCAAGTGCTGGTCGGCCGACTCCTGAGATTTTCAAATTCGAATTTCAGATCCAAAGTCTTCATTAAAGCTAAGTACCCCATTGGGGAAACTTTTTTCTTGCTCCAGACCGATGTCAGAAAAAGTTAATAATTCTGTTTCTTGTGGGAAGCAAATACCTCAAAAGGATTTTCATTCTTACTGTATTCCTTGCCTAGGCCCTGACCACAACGTTGCTAGTTGTTGGTTTTGTGCTAGATTTAACCAACGCACTATTACGTGTCGGTACGATTTTGCATTTCATTACTTTGGTAGAAGATTCAATTATATAATGCCGTCGGAACAGCCGACTACCGGAGTTTATAAAAAGCGCAAAGAAAAGGGCAGGCATCCGAGGTCCAAAACCGATGACGAGGCTTCCGCTAGGCCTGTTGCCGGTTCTCAGTGAGGCACTTTCGCAGCCCCTGACGCCTGCTACCTCAGAGCCACAGGCCGCTTCCGACTCCCATGTGGAGCCGACTAGGCCACTGGAAACTCAAGGTATTGGACACTTGGAAACTATTCCCTCAGATGGGTCTGGAGCCGCTGAGCAGGCATCGGCTTCTGAGGGTGTTTTCAGGCCTACACAGTTATATGTGAAACCTACTTCAGCTTCAAAGGCAAAGACTAAAGCAGTTCTAAAGACAAAGAAACAAGTACAGCATTCTCCTGGACAGGTCACCATGCCTAAAAAACAGATGCTTAAAATGGCCGAAGACCTAATTACTTTGATCAGAGGTTCCCATCCCCCTCCTGATAAGAGGCCTAGGCAAGAGATAGAATACGAATCTTCAGACCAGGTTTCCATTTCTTCTGATTCCTCTTCTGAACAGGAATATTCTATTCCTCCCTATGAGGATTCTGATGCTGAAGAATCTATCCCTTCAGCCTCTCCTCCTGAGGATTATTCTTTTGGGGAGACACTGCATACTATGAGGGAACATTTCCACTGGGAGAGCCAAGATTACTCAGAATCCAAGAAAAGGCTCATAGACTTCCTTTTATTACCTCAGCACAGGCCCCTCGCTATCCCACCTGTTTTAGATATTGTAGATGATGTATTTTCAGAGTCCAGTCTATCTCCAGACTCTTTACCACCAGCCCCTGTTAAGCCAGACAGATACTACAGGGTTCCTGATTCCCATAAATTTCTTTATAAAAACCCCGCTGCTGACCCAGAAACCATCTCTCAGGGTCCCAAAGGGGTCAAGGCTTCCACTGCACAAAACCCTATCTATCTCCTCTGATAGGGATTCTAGGGCCCTGGGCAGATGGGGGAAAAAGATTTATACTTCTGCTACCTTGGCTGTAAGAGCTTTAAACTGCCAATTTCATATGCTTAAATATCAGCAATATCTTATGTCACTGCTTAAACAGAAAATGTTAACAAATTCAGAATGTGCAGAAAACAAAGAAATGCAGGATTTATTGCATGCAGCTGAACAAGTAGGAAAGCATACTAAGCATACTTTGCAATAGGGTTTTGATTCTCTAGAGGCCTCCTGCAGGGCCGCTGTTACAGGTTCTGTCATTAGGAGGCATGCTTGGTTAAAAGAACAGAATCTGCCTGATCATGTTAAAGCAAAACTATTAGATGCTCC
This sequence comes from Protopterus annectens, assembly GCF_019279795.1. Classification (NCBI taxonomy): domain Eukaryota; kingdom Metazoa; phylum Chordata; order Ceratodontiformes; family Protopteridae; genus Protopterus; species Protopterus annectens. The sequence continues at coordinate 267,510,426 of NC_056728.1, forward strand.
ATTACAGCATGATACTTTGTTTGGTGTTAAAGCAGAAGAGGTGTTGAAGAAAATGGAGGACAAAGCTAAATCTATGCAAACAGTCAAGGATTTCTTGCAGGTACAGCCTCCCAGATTTAGCAAGATCTGGCCTACAAAGAATTGGTCCTTTCCAGTGTCAGACAGGCCACAAAGAGGCAGATACAGACGTCCCAGAGGCAGATCACAGCCCCAAGGCTCATTTAGGCCTAAACAATGGGGTGCTTCTACCTCCAAAAGCAGAGAGGAAAAATCACAGCCATACAGGAAACAGTCTCGATGACTTTCCCCTGCCAGCACTAAGCACTTATCTTCTGGCAGCCCCTTTGGTGGGAAAACTAGCACTTTTTTCACAAAATTAGCACATGATCACCCAGGACAAATGGGTCCAAAATATCGTATCACAAGGCTACAGGTTCCACTTTCACACCCCGCCAAGGCCAAACAGTATTCCAGACCTGCCACGCAATCAATGGGCAGAGGCACAAAAACAAGTTTCATCCCTCATGGACATGAGAGCTATTCAGCTAGTACCACAGCAAGAGCAGGGACTAGGATTCTACTCAAGGCTATTCTTGGTGCCCAGAAAGGACAAAGCCTGGAGACCAGTACTGGACCTGTCTATCCTAAACACATTCCTGGATATTCCAAAATTCAAAATGTTAACTGTGCAGCAGCTTCTGCCCATGCTGGGCAAGAGGGCTTGGCTTGTGACTTTAGACCTAAAAGAGGCATACCTGCATGTCCCAATCAGACAATCATGCAGAAGATACCTCAGATTTATAGCTGTCTCAATGCATTACCAATTCTCAGCACTGCCCTTTGGCTTATCTACTGCACCCAGGGTCTTCACAAAATGCCTGGCACCAGTGATTGCATTTTGCAGACAAAGAGGAATACAAATATATCCTTACTTGGACGACTTCCTTATTCAAGCAGAGAACAAGGACATTCTACTACAGCATCTGGCGTTTGTAAAAAGATTACTAACAAGTCTAGGGTACACAGTAAACGAAAAGAAATCAAAATTCGTACCCTGTCAAGAGATAATATTCCTGGGTGCAAGCTTAAATACAACTGCCCAGATGGCTTATCTCTCGCCAGACAAATACAGACAACTGACTACTTATTTCAAAATGTTGGCAACAAAGACCCAGTTATCTGCAGGAAAAATTCTGCAGGCTTTGGGCTTCATGGCATCCTGCATTCTGCTAATTCCATATGCAAGACTGCATATGAGGAAACTTCAATGGTATCTAAAAAGTGTTTGGACTCAACATTGCCACAGCCTGGAAACAATAATTGCCCTCATTCCCTGCCTGCAACAGGAGTTTTGATGGTGGGCAAAAGCCTGTCACCACAACACGGGACAGCCATTCACCTTACACACAGCCAGACAGACTTTGACAACAGATGCATCACATTATACCTGGGGGGCCCATATGGCAGGAAGATGTATTCAGGGCACATGGTCCGTAAGTCAAATGCATCTACATATCAATCAAAAAGAGATGCTAGCTGTTCAGAATGCCCTGACAGCCTTCAAGGATCTACTTCATCCAGGACAACTACTGATAAGGACGGACAATACTACAGTCATGTGGTACATAAACAAGCAGGGAGGCACACATTCCTACCCCCTCTGCAGGCTAGCCATGAACTTGTGGGACACAGCATTGACTTACCAAGTACATCTGCAAGCACAATTCCTGTCGGGAAGGACAAATACTCTGGCAGACGAACTAAGCAGAAACCTAATAGATCTCCACAAGTGGAAATTGGATCCACAAGTGTTCACCATGATAACAAGGAACTGTGGATGCCCGGACATAGACCTGTTTGCCTCCCCTCACAACTACCAACTATGGAAATTCTGCACAAGGACTTATCACAAGCAAGCATGGAAAGTGGATGCTCTATCTTTCAGATGGAAAGACCTAACAGTATATGCCTTTCCTCCTCTGCCTCTCCTCCCCAAGGTACTCCTCAAGGTCAGACAAGAGAAACCAAAAATGATACAGATTGCCCCAGACTGGCCCCAACAGCACTGGTACCTAATCCTAAAGAGCTTGTCTCAATGCCCAGCTTGGACATTACCTCAAATTCCTCACTTATTGACCGAACAAGACAGTCAAATACTGCACAGCCAACTCAGGACCTTAAACCTGGCAGCATGGCGGATAATGTAGCCAGTCAAGGCACACATCTCTCTAAAGCAGTGATGGATGTTATTTTGGAGGCTAGGAAGCCTAGCACCAGAAAATCTTATGCAGAAAAATGGAAGAGATTCTGGGCTTGGAACCAGGCACAAGGTTTTGACACGATTGTTCCAAATCTTCTTCTGGCTTTTCCCGGTTAGGGGTCACCACAGCGGATCACCTTGTCTGCACATTGAATGGCAGTGGAGTTTTACGGTGTCGAGTTGCCAGCCCGGCGCCCAACCTTCCACAGAAGGCACACTCACACGCACACCTAGGGCCAATTTAGAGTGTCCAATCCACCTGCAGCATGTCTTTGGGATGTGGGAGGAAACCGGAGCACCCGGAGGAAACCCACGCGACCACAGGGAGGACATGCAGACTCCACACAGAAGGCACCCCAGCCGAGGATCGAACTGGAGAACCTCTTGCTGTGAGGCGGCAATGCTAACCACTGCACCACCGTGGCCGCCCATGACACGATTGTTCCAAATATTCCTCAGATTTTGCAATACTTAACTGAGATGCTTGATAAAGGCCTTTCTTTTTCATCAATTAAAATTCATGCCTCTGCCATTTCAGCTCATTACAATACGGAACCACCTATTTTTTCTCATCCATTACTAAGGCAGTACCTCAGAGGGGCCTAAAACATAAGACCTCCAAGGAGAGCACCAATACCTGCATGGGACCTCAACTATGTCTTGGAAAAACTCACACTGCCTCCGTTTGAACCAGCCCCTGCAGCTGATATAAAATTCCTATCCTGGAAAACAGCTCTGTTCCTAGCAATAACCTCTGCTAGATGAGTCTCAGAGTTACAGGCACTCATGGCTGTGGAACCTTTTATCATTTTCCATCCTGACAGGGTTTCTCTGTGGACAAACCCTACATTTATGCCTAAGGTAGTGTCCATTGTGGCCCTTAACCAAACAATTCATTTGCCTACCTTTTATCCAAACCCACAGAATAAGGGTGAGAGAATTCTGCATTCTTTGGACATTCACAGGCAGCTACGCTTCTACTTGGACAGAACCAAAGCTTTCAGAAAGACTGAACAACTTCTAGTGGCATATGCTGCAGGATCACAAGGAAAGCCTATCTCAAAGCAGACTATTTCAAAGTGGATAGGTCACTGCATTCGTTTCTCCTATTCACAGCATGGCAAATCAGTGCCTAAGGGCATTAGGCCACATTCAACCAGAGCAGCAGCCACTTCAGCAGCCTTCCTCAGAGGAGTACCACCAAAGACATCTTAGAGGCTGCAACTTGGAGTTCAGTGCATACTTTTACAAAGCACTATCATTTACCTCTCTACTCTAAATCCAGGGCAGGATTTGCCACTGCAGTTCTGCAGGGCCGGATAGCCTCTCCTAATCCTATTTAGCACCAGCCTCCCAACCTTAGCTTTGGGATTCAACCCAATTGTAATGACTGCAACAGTGAAACACGATGAACATAGTACAGTTGTGTACCTACCATAAATGTAGATGTTCGAGTGTATTCACTGTTGTAGTCCAGATTACTCTCCCACCATCCGCCTTTTCCTTTGCTGGGACTTATCTGTACTTCTCTATTCTATACAACCTATGTGATGTATGTGCTTGTAGATGAAGGAAAAGTTGTTTTTTGTGCATGCATGCTCATTGGCATAATTTAGCCTACCATTTTAGGCACCTGACATCTGGGGCAAGAAAAACTGAGGAAAATGGCGTCGGCTGCATCTTTTATACCCCTGGCACACTGACGTCAGCGAGGAGGCGACAGCAACCGATGCTGGACCTAGACTTTGAAATTCAGGCCAACTGCAGGTAGCCTTCCAGCAGGATAACCCAATTGTAATGACTGCAACAGTGAATACACTCGAACATCTATATTTATGGTAGGTACACAACTGTACTTTATTGCTGGACCAATTCATGTGTAGGTACACAGTTCACAGCTATAGCCTTTGTTTTATCTTCATTAATTTTATATCCTGAAAAGACTTAAAATATCTCAAGATGTTCCACAGTACTGAGATGTCCTTTTCTGGTTTTATCAAGTGCAAAATAATATTGTCTGTAAATAAAGCCAACTTTTCTTGATTACCACACCAGTTATATCCTTGAAATTCTGAGTCCCTTATTTTGTTTGCCAATGGCTATATATATAAATCAAATAACAAAGGGGAAAGAGGGCACCTCTGCCTGGTTCCCCTGTGCAGACATAACTGGTCAGAGAGGAACCCTTCCACTTTACGTTTTGCTTCCAATCCCTCATATATCGTCCTAATTAACCTTATTATTGCATCAGGGAATGCAAATGCGTCCACTGTCGTACTCATAAAATCCTAGCTTATGATGTCAAATGATTTCTCTGCATCAAGTCCCACCAAAAACAGCAATAGTTTGTTATACTTTGCTTCCTTCTGGATCGTCATTGCTTTGTTAATGTTGTCAAATGTTTGCCTCCCCTCCACAAAACCACATTGATCCATATCTACCAATTTTGGCAAAACCGCTGTCATTCTTTTAGCTGTTATAGACATAAACACTGTATAAGCATGGTTTAAAATTGAAATGGGCCTGTATGAAGCTGATTCTAATGGGTCTTTGTTGTGTTTAGTTATTACAGTCACCACAGCTTTCTTCCAGGATGTTGGTGTTTCCCATCCTTTTAAAATAATGTTAAAATATTCCAGATCTTTTTTACTTTCTTCCCTCCTAGCTTCCAAACTTCCACAGGAATACCACCTATTTCTGGAGATTTTACTGAAGATTGATTGTACATCACAGTTTTTTCTCATCTCCGCCTGCCTTGACTGCTAATTGCTGAGCCTCATCTACTTCTAACCTTGGCATACTTAATTCTTCCAAAATATTGCCATTTGTGTTCTTTCTTGAGTTCCACATTTCTCTGCCTTATACAAATTTTCATAAAATGTCTGAAATATTTGTAATACATCTGTAGATTTCCTGGTTATTTTTTGTCTCTAAGTTTGGCAACAACCCTCTACTTTCTTTTGCCTAAGTTGTTGTGCTAAAAGTTTTTGTGCTCTGGAAGTTATTGTCAAAAATCAGTTGCTTAACAACAGTCTTTCTAAAGTCATGTCTAACCTTTGTCAGATACTGTAAGTAATTCCTGTTAGATCATAACCATATTTCTTTTTCTTTTACTTCTACCCTATTTTTAAACTTCATTTTCATTTTATCCCACTCATTAGCATAACTTCTAAAGATGTTTCTATCTTTCTTAATAACTATTGAATAATTTCCACTACCCATTTCTTAAATTCCTCTCTTTTTTAACAGATAGGTTGGTTAGTACCAATGTCTCATTTTTATGTCATTACACTGCATTTTGTTAGACACATGATCTGAAATAGTTATTGGGTGTGTGTCAAAGCTTTCAATTAAATGCACATGTTCCTGTGAAATGTAATTCCTCTCTAGTCTGCCTAGTTACCCAGTTATTGTACCTTGGGAGATAAAATATAAATTCTCTCAAAGTTTCTGCTACTGAATTCACATCTTCTGTACTTAATATTTTCATAAATTTCTCCAGAAATCTATCCTTTTTGTTATATTTTTCCCTTCTAGATCCCCCAGGTATGTCCTCACTGTTGCAAATCAAATTCCAGTCCCCACCTGTAAGTAATGCTCCCTGCTGAAAGCTGATTCCATCCATCCATCCTCAACCCCTTTTTCCCATTTTGCACATGGGGTTGGGGTGTCACTTCAGTGGCAATCAACTGAGCAAAGGCTTACACCACTGGGTGGCTAGTCCTGCTGTAGTAGTTCATCCGTACGACTCACTAGCACCTACAGCCAATTTAGAGCATCCAGTCCACCTACAGCATGTCTTTGGAATGTGGGAGGAAACCGGAGCACCCGGAGGAAACCCACATGACCACAGGGAGGACATGCAGACTCTGCACAGAAGGCACTCCAGCCAGGAATCAAACCGGAGAAACTGTTGCTGTGAGGTGACAATGCTAACCGCCGCACCACTGTGGCTACCCCCAAAAAGCTGATTATTTCTCCCAAAATTTTCTTAAGCTCCTAATAGCAGTTTTAGGTAGAATATAAATACATGCCAGCATAATCCTCCTCCTCCCTTGCCAGTAGTCCCTTATTACAGCAAATCTACCATTATTATCTTTTTTTTTCTTATTCTACCATGATTGAAGCTCCTCCAGCAATTAGTATACGTACTTCGCCTTTCCTTGTCCCTAATACTCTACTGAATTTCCATCCTGAAATCCTTTCTTTTTCAAATTCACATTCTCACTTCTTTACAAATATGTGCAGCATTGCTATTTGCACTCTGAATTTCTTAATATAATTTCATACTGTTTACTTTTTGTCTGTACCTGTGAGACCATTCATATTAGCCATTATGATAAGAAATTATTATTCCCATCTTTTTTATATGGCCTCTTTTTTGAATGTCAATTTCCAGCTTTTGTGTTGCACCATTCATATTAGCCATTATGATAAGAAGTTATTACTCCCATCTTTTTTATAAGACTGCTTTTTTAAATGTCTATTTCCAGCTTTGGTGTTAAGCGTACCCACTAATGTTTGTAAGGTTGTATTTTATACAGTTGTTTTTTGTCATTCCATTTCAACCTATTTCACATTTTACAAAACTTTTTGTTTTAAGGAAAACCCTCAAAAAAAGAAAGAAAGAACTCACACCCAAAACACACTCATAACCTATTGGCTTAAAACAAACACACAAAACTAAGTACATCTTCAAATAATGAAGTTTAAACCCACTGATAGAAACAAATGTCCCAAACTGACAGCTGCAGACAAAAACAGTACCTAACCTAAAATTAAGGTTTTCTGGGTTCAAAATGTTTTAATCCCCTGGACAAGTGCTGCTGTCTTCCTGACCAAACAGTTTCTGTTAGCAGTAGGTTCTGGATGTCCTTTACCTCCTTAGACTTGAAACTTACCCCTTTGGAGAATGGACCATGCAACTACAGAGAAGACCCTTGAAGGCAACATGTTGTATAGGTTGAGCTGTCATTTGAGGTCATATAAGCAAAAGGTAGCCCAAAGTGTCTGTCTAGTGGGAGGAACCTTCTGTCTGTTTTATGAACTCTATAAGAATGAAGTGAGCTGTAAGGTAACTGTGTACGTTTTGCCTTTGAAGGCATGCAGTCAGGCATTCAGCAAGAGGGTGAGGATATGTAGTCATCTCTGTAGGGTCCCCAGTATGCCGTACTACAGTTTCCCTCTTTGGATGCAAGAAAGTGCAAGACATCTCGTCCCACCACTAGCCAGAAACCTTTCTTGTATCTTGTTAATTGTCATCAAATGGACATTTGTTGTCTCTATATCAGTGGATCTGATTCTTTCGGAAAGCACCTACAAACTGTTCTGCGGTTGTTTCTCCAAAGACCCAGTTCCTGCTGTTCTCCTGATTGTTCTGCGGTTGTGTTAGAATGGATGAGAGACAAGAGAGAGAGAGAGAGACAGATATTTAGCTGTGTACAACAAGGCAAGGTATTCTGCCTGAAAAGCAAATTTGACTAAAGGCCATTGATATAGATGGCCCCTGTGAAAGAGTTGTACACATAGCCATCTACCCTTTCTGAGCTTCCTACTCTTATTAATCTGATGTGGAAACTTTATGATCAGCTGAACTAAGTGCTTTAGTCAGGACAGCAAAAGCAATTGTCTTTGATGTTATCTTGGGTCATCATTCTTAAAATACATTCAGTAAATAAATGTGCTCACTAGTACTGTGTCAGGTTATAAAGTGGTATGCATGAGCAGATCATGTCACATTTGATGACGTACAGTTTGTAGGGCAGATTTTTTTCACTGATTTTCATTTAAGTGTTGCAAGGTGGAGATGGGTCAGGGTAGCAGACTTCATGATTTGCAGGTAGCCATTACAATACCAGGATTTCATGCTAAATAAAATGTTGATGCGAGGTATGTAAACAGGAGATGTTCTTCATGTTTCACTGTTGCAGTTATCACATTTGGGTTAACTGCTTGCAGTAGCCCTCAGTCGGCCTGATTATCAAAGTCTTGGGTCCTGCGTCAGTTGCTGTCTCATCTTCCATGATGTAAGGTAGTCAGGGGTATAAAGCATGCAGCCAACACCATTACATCAGTCTTTCTTGCCGTGCAGTGCCCGAAGCAGAAGCAGTTCGCGAGTGCTGGTCGGCCGACTCCTGAAATTTTCGTTTTCGAGTTTCAGAACTGAAGTCTTCAACTAAAGCTAAGTACCCCGTTGGGGAAACATTTTCTTGCTTTAAACCGATGTCAGTAAAAGTCAATAATTGTATTTCTTGTGGAAAGCAAATACCTCATAAAGATTTTCATTTGTACTGTATTCTTTGCCTAGGCCCTGACCACGACATACCTCGCTGTCAATTTTGTACCTTATTTAAGCCACAAACTATTTGTCGTCGGTACATTTTTGCTTCTAAATATTTTGGTACTCGGTTCAGTTATACAAATATGTCTTCAGTAAGCCACCCGACTACCGACATTCCGAAAAATTGCAAAGATAAAGACAGAGACAGGCTGTCTAGGTCCAAAGCTGCCGACGACACTTCTCATAAGCTAGTCGCCAGTTTGCCGGTACTCAGTGAGGTGCTTTTGCAGCCCCCTGATACCCGCTACTTCAGATTCACAGGCCTCTACTGAGACCCATTCAGAGTCCGGTATGCCGTGAGATGCTTCAACTGTGGAACCTGCGGGTGTCTCTACTTTGGATGGATTCGGAGCTGCTGTGCAGGCACAGGCTCCTGAGGTAGGATTGCCACCTTTTCAAATACCCAAAGCGGGACATTTTTGGTACAAACATCAGATTTTCCAGGGCAAAACATACCCATGTCCAGTTCAAAAGACAGAACTTCACTTTTTTGCCTAAATAAAAGCTTATTCTTGTAGCATTTTAGTTGCATATTCTGCTTCTTATAACATTTAGGTGTTTCAGATACAGAATAAATGTTTTATGCAACTATTACATAAAATATAGGAAATAAATTTGTCCTAAAATCTCAGGACATTTGACATTTTTTCAATTTTTTTGCAGGACACAACTGCCCAAAGAGGGACTGTCCCTCTCAAAGTGGGACAGGTGGTAACCCTATTCTGAGGGTGTATTTAGGCCTACTGACTTGCATATTAAACCAATGCCATCTTCTTCTTCTAGGCCTAAAACTCGAACCATGCCTAGGAAACCGACAACCAGGCCGGATGGTCAGGCCTCTATGCCTAAAAAACAAATGATAAGAATGGTTGAAGACCTTATTACTTTAATCAGGAAAAGCCAACCTTCCCCCTCTAAGAGACCTAGGACTGAATTTGCTTATGATACTTCTGACCAGGATTCTGAAATTTCTGTCTCCTCTGATGACCAGGATTTACCCTTATCTACCTATGAGTATTCTGATGCAGAGAACTCTATCCCCTCTGCTTCAACCCCAGAGGATTTTTCTTTTGGTGAAACCTTGCATACTCTTAGGGAACATTTTCACTGGGAAAAACAGGATTAGTCTGATTCTAAAAAGAGGTTTAGAGCTTTCTTACTCCTGCCTCAACACAGGCCTTTACCTATCCCTCCTGTGCTGGGCATTGTTGACAATGCCTTTTCGGAATCTAGCTTGGCCCCTGACTCTTTACCTCCTGCTCCCAAAAAACTGATAGATATTACAGGGTTCCTGATTCTCAAAAGTTCCTTTTTAAAAATCCTACTGCGGACCTTGAGACCATTTCACAGGGGACCCAAGGGCATTAAGGCTACTACTGCCAAAAATCCTACCCCTTCTGATAGAGATTCCAGGGCCCTGGATAGAGAGGGTAAGAAGGTATACACCTCTGCAACCTTAGCTTTCAGGGCCTTAAATTGCCAGTTTTGTATGTTAAAGTATCAGCAGCATATTATTGGATTGCTTAAACAGAAAACAATGCTGATTGCTGGTTGTGCTGAAAATAAGGATTTACAGGATTTAATGCATTCTGCTGAACAGGTTGGAAAACATACTTTGCAATGGGGTTTTGATTCACTAGAGGCATCTTGCAGGGCTGCTGTCTCCGGGTCTGTACTTAGAAGGCATGCTTGGCTTAAAGAGCAATCTTTGCCAGATCATGTTAAAACTGAATTGCTGGATGCTTCCTTAAATCAGGACCGCCTGTTTGGCGACAAAGCAGAAGTTCTTAAAATGATGGAGGAAAAAGCTAAATCTATGCAAACTGTTAAAGATTTCTTACAAGTGCAGCCTCCTAGATTTAGTAGGCATTGGCCCTCAAAAAATTGGTCCTTTTCTGCCGTTCTAGGCCTTCTCAGTTCAAACCCAGAACCAGCAGAACATCCAGGCTTCAGTCCCAGGGTACGCACATGACTAAGCAGAGGGGGCTCCCACTTCCAAATCAGGGAGTGGTAAGACTCCCCCCTATGGTAAGTTGTCTCAATGACTTAACTTTAAAACTTACAAGCACTTCTCAACTGAGTGCTCCTTTAGGGGGAAAGATTGCTGTGCAAGCAAAAAACTGGGAACTCATTACCCAGGACAAATGGGTTTTAAACATAGTTTCCCAAGTATACAGATTTCACTTCCACACGCTACCAACCCCAAATGGTTGGCCAGATCTACCCCCAAATCAGTGGGCAGAGGCTCAAAAGCAAGTACTCTCTCTCTCTCTCTTAAGATTAAAGGCTATTCAGACTGTACCAGAAGAGGAAAAGGTACAAGGTTTACTAAAGACTTTTCCTTGTACCCAGAAAAGACAACTCATGGCGTCCTATCCTGGACTTGTCTATCCTAAACACATTTTTGGTGATTCCAAAATTCAAGATGCTAACTCTTCACCAGTTGCTTCCCATGGTAGGCAAAGATGCCTGGTTGACAACATTGGATTTAAAAGAAGCCTACTTGAACATCCCAACCAGGGAATCTTGCAGAAAATACCTATGCTTCTAAGCAGGCTGCATGCATTATCAGTTCTCTGCACTGCCCTTTGGCTTATCTACTGCACCCAGTGTATTCACAAAGTGCCTAGCTCCAGTCATTGCATTTTTCAGGCAAAGAAATATTCAAATATACCCATAGCTGGACGATTGTCTAATTCAGGCAGAAAGCCAGGACATACTTCTGAATCATCTGACATTTGTACAAAAGGTGTTAACTTGTCTGGGGTACACCATAAAAGAAAATAAATCACATCTGGTACCCTGTCAACAAATTATATTCCTAGAAGCAAGCTTGAACACAACTTCCCAGATGGCTTTCCTCATGCCAGAGAAACACATTCATTTAACAACTTACTTCAAACTAGTGGCCACAAAAACCCTGCTTTCTGCAAGGCAAATACTGCAACCCTTGGGGTTCATGGCCTCGTGCATTCTACTAATTCCATATGCAAGACTGCATATGAGGAAAACTACAATGGTATCTAAAAAGCCTATGGTGTCAACATTCTCAGGATCTAGAAGGAATGATTCCTATCATACCTTGCCTATGATTAGAATTCCTTTGGTGGGCAAAGGCCTGCCACCAAAACAAGGGACTACCATTCACTCTACCCACTGTCGCCAAAACCCTAACAACAGACGCATCAGAATATGCATTGGGCTGACCTGGCAGGGAAGTGCATTCAGGGCAAATGGAACCCAAGTCAAATGCACCTACATATCAATCAAAAAGAAATGTTAGCTGTACAAAATGCTCTGACAGCCTTCAAGGACCACATTCTTCCAGGACAATTAATGGTAAAGATGGACAACACCACTGTTATGTGGTACATAAACAAGCAGGAGGGTACCCATTCTTACCCTCTCTGCAGACTAGCCATGGCTCTGTGGGGAACACAGCCTTGAGCTACCAAGTGCATCTACAGGCTCAATTCCTGCCAGGAAAACTAAATACACTGGCAGAAGAACTAAGCAGAAATCTCATGGACCCACACGAGTGGAAACTGGAACCAAAGATTTTCAACATGTTGAACAACAAATGGGGAAACCCGGATATAGACCTGTTTGCCTCCCCCAGAACTACCAATTGGACAAATTCTGCACAAGGACTCCCCACAAACAAGCTTGAAAAGTGGATGCTCTGTCCTTCAGCTGGAAAAATCTATCAGTTTATGCCTTTCCTCCTCTGCCTCTCCTCTCCAAAGTGCTACTAAAGATCAAACAGGACAAACCAAGGATGATACTGATTGCACCAGACTGGCCACGCCAGCACTGGTACCCCCTCTTACACAGTGTGTCACAGCTGGCCCCATGGCACCTACCTCATATCCTTACCCTGCTGTCTCAGCAGGAGAACCAGATTCTGCACCTCCAGCTTCAAACCCTGAACCTGGCAGCCTGGCTTATTACCTAATCTATCCGTTACCATCCCTCAGTAAACAAGTGTTGGATGTCATTTTGGAGGCAAGGAGGCCTAGTACTAGAAAATCTTATGCTGAGAAATGGAAAAGATTCTGTGCCTGGAACCAAACTCAAGGGATGGCCACAATAGCGTCCAATTTACCTCAGATTCTACAATACTTAACTGAGATGCTTCACAAGGGCCTTTCCTTTTCCTCCATCAAAATTCACGCCTCCGCCATTTCAGCTCATTACAACACAGAACCACCCCTCTTTTCTCACCCACTGCTCTAGCAGTTCCTCAGAGGGACCAAAAACTAAAGACCACCCAGGAGAGCCCCAACTCCAGCCTGGGACCTTGATTTTGTATTGGAAAAACTCACTCTTCCCCCTTTTGAGCCAGCTGCAACTACAAAGTTAAAATTCCTTTCTTGGAAAACAGCTTTACTTTTAGCAATCACTTCAGCAAGAAGGGTATCTGAATTACAGGCCCTTATGGCAGTGGAGCCTTTCATCATCTTTCATATGGACAGGCTGTCCCTCAGGACCAATCCCTCTTTCATTCCCAAGGTGATATCCAGTGTGGCTGTTAATCAGTCCATTCATTTACCAGCTTTCTTTTCTAATCCACAGAACAAAGGGGAACGGATACTGCATTCCTTAGATGTGCACAGACAACTTAGATTTTAATTGGACAGGACTAAACCTCAAAGGAAGTCTGAACAACTGCTGGTGGCATTTGCTGCAGGGACAGGGGAAGGCTATTTCAAAGCAAACCATTTCTAAATGGATAGGCCATTGCATTCATTTCTGCTATAAGCACCATGGAAAACCTATCCCACAGGGGATTAGACCCCATTCAACCAGGGCTGCATCTACCTCTGCAGCCTTTCTCAGAGGTGTCCCTACCAGAGACATCCTAGAAGCTGCTACCTGGAGTTCTGTACATACTTTCACCAAGCATTACTATTTGCTAATTTTCTCTAAATCCAGAGCTGGCATTGCCACTGCAGTCTTGCAGGGTCTTATAGCTGGTCCTAATGCTATCTAAATTCCTCCTCCCATCCTTAGCTTTGGGAATCTACCCAAATGTGATGACTGCAACAGTGAAACACGAAAAACATAGTACAGTTATGTACACTTACCATAAATGTAGATGTTCGAGTGTATTCACTGTTGCAGTCCTGGTTACCCTACAACTCTTCATACGCCTTATACTTAGCCTTCGCCACCTCTCTCTTTGCCATGCACCTCATCTCCTTATACTCCTATCTACTTTCTTCATCTCTCTGACAATCCCACTTCTTCTTCACCAACCTCTTTCTCTGTACACTCTCCTGTACTTCCTCATTCCACCACCAGGTCTCCTTGTCCTCCTTCCTCTTTCCAGATGTCACACAAAGCACCTTTCTAGCCATCTCCCTTACTAGCTCTGCTGTAGTTACCCAGCTATTCAGTAACTCTTCACTGCCACCCAGTGCCTGTCTTAACTCTTCCCTGAACTCCACCTCACAATTACCCTTTTTCAATTTCCATCATTTGATCCTTGGTGCTGCCCTCACACTCCTCCTCCTCCTCTTGTTGATCACCAATGTCATCCTACAGACCACGATCCTATGCTGCCTAACTACACATTCTCCTGCCACCACTTTACAGTCTCCAATCTCCTTCAGACTGGCCCTTCTACATAAGATATAATCCACTTGCATGCATCTTCCTCCACTCTTGTATGTCACCCTATGCTCCTCCCTCTTGTTAAAATACGTATTCACCACAGCCATGTCCATTCTTTTCTCAAAATCCACTACCATCTGACCTTCTGCATTCCTTTACTTAACACCACACCTACCCATCACTTCCTCATCCCCTGTGTTTCCTTCACCAATATGCCCATTGAAATCTGCTCCAGTCACCACTCTCTCACCGTTGGGTACAGTCATCACCACTTCATCCAACTCCAAAATTTTTCTTTCCCATCCATCGCACACCCAACTTGTGGAGCATATGCACTGACAAAATTTGTCATTACACCATCAATTTCCGGCTTCATAAACATCACTCTATCCGACACTCATATTAGACATCCATTTGGTATCTTTGCTTCTTAATTTTCCTGTCTGATTCTTGAAGTAACAACTTTACTTTTATTTGCATTTCAGCTAAAATTCCAGTCTACCCACTGATTGCCATGATGACTGTATATCTTGCTCACAGAATGTTCTTTGGCTGTGTACATGTTGGAAAAAGTCTGTCCTTGTAATGTACATTGTATTTAATTTCTTACCGTGTGGAGCTTTTCTACCCAGGCCACCACTGTAAAGGGGTCTTGCAGCTAGTCAGAGCTTCCTGGTAAACAAATGAAATAAAGTGTAAGTTCACCAACTCTGTAAAAATGAAGTTGTCTGAGCATTGTAGTTTTTATGCCTGTAGGAATGTATTGTAAACTGCTTGTATGTAAGCCTGTAGGGTGACCCACAAGTGGACAGAGATTGAATTCTTGAGTATCATTTGCCAAAATTTAACCCGCCAAGGATCAGTGCTTCTCTATAGGAAATTACTGTTGTCAAGTTGTACAGCAGTGATGTTCCTTTCAGGGGTAATTTCCCCTTTATTTGTGTTGGTGCGGCCATGGAGTTGGTGTATATAGGTTTGGAGGGTT
This sequence comes from Protopterus annectens, assembly GCF_019279795.1. Lineage (NCBI taxonomy): Eukaryota > Metazoa > Chordata > Ceratodontiformes > Protopteridae > Protopterus > Protopterus annectens. The sequence goes on from NC_056728.1 coordinate 267,525,627, forward strand.
TGAGGGGGGTTGCCCCCCACACTGGGAGTACATGCAAAAACACAATGTGTTTTTGCCACCACTTCTTTTTTTCAGGGAATGTAATATTGGGACTCCTATCTTTGGCAGGTTAAACTTTATCCACTCATAGTGGAAGCCGTACTATAATACAGTGTAAATGATATGTGCATAGTGCAAAAATACTATGAACTACCAGTAAATGTAAAATGTAATGTACATTTAATGCTTTAAAAACGCTAAATACAGTAAGCTGTAACACATTCTGTGTCACTATGTTACCTAACTGTTTTTATTAAGTAGTAGTTTGATTTCTTTTAATTTGCTCTTTGGCCTGACTTGTGACTGAAAATGGTCTTTGGATGAGCCCACATACTCAGTCAACAAATAAAATAAGTAAATTAACAATCCTTAGATCTTTGAGGTGATGGGATAGGTTTCTGTCTGCAGTTACCACTGCATTATTTTACAAATTGCATAAACTAGTTGTTTTCCCTTTGTATTCCTTGTAATAGCAGGCATCATACTATCATCGATGGTTTTAGGCTTTGTTTCTTTAATGAAGCAATATGAGGCAGGAACTGGAGAAGGTAGGGTGTGACCACCCAGCTGACATCACCATGACTGGTGATTTAGCCATGGGGACAGGTCTGTAAAGTTAGGGGAATGTGGTTTTATCAAGCTGACATGAAAAAAATTGGAAAGAAGTCTTGTATTTAGTTGTGAGAGTGTTGTCTTAGAGATCCATATTTGTGGTATTTCACATAATAGTCAATAACAGTTGTATTATTGAGAAAGACTATAAGGTTTATCAGCCTTTCATTTATTGCAGTATAAATATTGTTAAGGTCATTTGTGGCCTGTGGTATAGGTACACAGTGTAATGAGACTATGGATCCTTCAAGCTTAGGACTGACACTGTTTTTGCATGGCTCTTTAAAGTCTCCTAATTAGTAGTTGCTTTTAAGATATGGTGCTTTCTTCCTCCTTGCCTGGCACCCTGTCCTTTCAGAGAGTACTCAGGAGGTATTGGTTTATTTATTTGTTTGTTTATTTATTTAGTTGTTTTTGTTGATCAGGAAAGCCTGGCTGGGCAGATCCCATTTTCAGCAGTGGATCAGAGAGAAAGACTCCATCACAGCACATTTATATTAAAAAGTGAATTTAGACAGTTCTCAGAAAAACAACAGTTACATTTCATAGAAAAATCAAAGCATTACAAGATGGGTGTATACAGTGAAGCATTTAGATTAATATGTATAAGTGTATACAGGTATATACACTATAAAGTATTTACACCAATGTGTATAAGTGTATGCAGTTACGGTAGCTCTAAATGCTTGCAGGAAGTAAATGGATTTATACTTAAGAAGGGAAAATATCATTGCAGCATAGGATGTATTTAGGTAAGCATTGCAAGGAGGTGCAGATATATTGTGAGTATAGCTAGAGTTTAGTGTGTGGTAGAGGAGATAAGAAATTAGAAAATATTTAAGAGAAGTGAGAAAAGGGAGAGAAAAAGAGATGTGTATGATTGGAAAAGAAATAGGTTAAGATGGGGAAGAATGTTGAAGGAAATGTTAGGATATTGGATAGTCAGCCTGATGCTGAACATGAGCATGACCAGGATTTATCTGGATATAGTCTGAGCAGACTTTTAAAGAGTAGTAGATTGTCAGTGAGTTTGTTGTGTTCTGGGATGGTGTTTCATATTTTTGGGATCTAACAGGAGTAAAGTGAGTCTTCGGCTGAGTTATTTGACTTCGTTGTCTTTCATAAGAACTTGTTGGCAGAGTGGATGTCCCTTGAAGGGGAGATAGGCAGTAAGATATATTTTTTAGTGTGAAGCATTTATCTGGGTAGTAAATATGTGGGTGTGGACACTTCTGTGGACTTTGAATAGTTTGAGACAGCAGACCCTCTACAATTTTGAATCTCCTTGGTGTTTGAACCTTGTCTTTCATGGAGCCTTGAATTGATGGGTGGTCCCCTGCTGAACCTAAGTGGGCTTTCCCTGTCATTGGCCTTTCCATTATGGTTGATAGATGTTTGCTTACAGGGGATTGAGGGGGCATTTCATCTTGGCTCCCTTTTAATTTTGGGTCAGAAGCACATTCTTTTGGTGGGGTCTGCCTGGACTGTTTGGAGCTGAGGGTAGGGCTTATGGTCCATTTCCCAGGAGTCTAGCTTATTCCAAAGACACACATTTTTTAGATCAAATGTGGGCCATGGTGTAGTATCTTTTCAGAGCAGGGACATGAGGTTGTTCGCTGTTGCAGAATGATGTATTGCTATGGTCTCTGTCTCAGCAGTACTCATTCCTGTGGAAAAGAACCTGCTCATGTTTTTCTAAAGCTGCTCTGTCATACCTCTCCTGGATTTGTGGCTCCATAGCCATGCCTAAATTGCCTGTGTGGGAGCAAACTCCAGAGATTATTCCATCCATACTGAGAGAGATCATGGTCCTGTCCTTTTCTTGATTGGTCAGCAGGTTAGAGGGGAGAAGATTCATATGGTTATGCCTGCCTTTGTGTGGCTCAGGGATGGAGTATTTATCTGTATTTTTTGTTGCATTCCCTGATTACATGTTTCTCCATTAGAATGCAGAACTTCAAGAACAAGAATGTCTGGACCACCACGCTGATGATAAAACCAAAATTTAATAAAATAGATAAAACACTGTATCACAGTAAGCGCTTTCAGGTTATAAAAACCCTTCTTCAGACATTATACACAGTATATAAAGCAATATTTAAATACATAGTATCCAATCAAAAATCTAATACTGAACCCTCCTCTTCTTAAGGGTGAGTTTAGTGGGAATGACACCATTCATGCCCAGAGATCTAGCTACACAGCTAATTCAATAATCCGCCTAGTTTCATTATACTCAGTTTCATTCAACAAATCACCCCGTCTTCTGGACATATTGGTGATCTGTAACACCATCAAATTAAAGAAATGATCTCTATTTTGTTTCACATGTTGGGATAGTGCATTGTGTACATTGCCAGTCCTTATGGCTGACATATGCTGTAGTATTCTGTCTTTTAATTTACAATTTGTCTTCCCAGCATAAAACGAGCAGCATATGCTGCACTAAGCTAAATACACAATATTCCTGTATATTCTTTCAAAAATATTTCCTGCCTGACACTGGATAAATAAACATATTATCACCCCTAATATGCTGACAAGCATTACAATGTATGCAAGGGAAAGTGCCATGTTATCCTAGCAGTTGTTTAATAGCCCTGTACTGATCATTGTATAACAAATCCTTCAAACTTTTACCACATTTGAAACAAAAAGAGGGTACTCAGTTAACATTCCCCCCAACTTATCATCTGTTAACAGAATCTTCCAGTTCTGTCTTATAATGTCACATATGCCTCCTACATTATTACTGTACCTTAAACTTACTCAAAGTGGTTGTGCTTGTACAGTAATGGACTATTACTAACAGCATTATCAGAAAACCAAGGATGTTAAGTTGTCAATCTCGCCTTCATTCTTGCTGGATGGGTTCGGAGCCGATCCTCGGCTCTGACTCGGCCACTTACTAAAGCTCGAGAGCTAATTTTACCGGCTCGAGGCAACCCTATATCCCATGATGCTAGGCGATAACTACCCAGATCTCATTTGGCGCTTTCGCTTGCGAGGTGCGTTTTTACCGGCTCTTGGTAAGTTTTCAATTTTCAGACTTTTAGTCACTCCCTTTTGTCTTAGTTCCACTCCTTTATTGTTTAAACTGGTAACGGTTAATTTTAAACCCTATTCCCGTTAGTGGTTCCCCTTATCCCAGTTATATATCCCTTCCCCTAGGTTAGGCCTTAAGCCTCCCCCTTTCCTAATTCTATCAGGGATTCTGTGTAATGTTTGGGTGTGTTAGTATCCCTGTTTTATTTTTTTATATTTGGATTGGGTGTTTGTGTGTGTGCGTGTTTTTTTACTTTGGTGCTCCCTCAACACTGTTATATTGAAGGACACAAAGGTCTCAGGCTTCAAGAAGTGTGACTCGTGCTGTCAGAAAATGTCTCTGACAGACGGTCACACTTCTTGTGTTTACTGCCTGGGACCTCTGCACCTGCAGGACTCTTGTTCTGTGTGCCACGCATTCAGCCCAAGAGTCCTGCAGGAGAGCAGAAACAAATTAATATTGAGGGGCTTGTTAAAGCCTGAGAGCTCCCCGACTAAGTCTGCTCCGGGGTAGCCCTCGAAGCCAGCAAAGCCATCGGCTCCAAGTCCCAAGCCATCGGCTACTGGCTCACCTTCTGTGGCAAGATCGGCTCTGGCCGGAGCCGATCCTTCCGTGTCACAGCTTCCAGTATCGGCTCCACTCGGCGCAGATACAGCTGAATTCTTGCGCTCACTGTCGGCTCCGGCTGGAGCCGACGTATCCTTGGCTCCTTCGGCTCCACCCACCTCCAGAAAGAGGTCAAGATCCCCTTCGTTGGAGTCTATCCATTCGGCTCCGAGATCACCCCTGCTCTCGGAGCGGAGCCATCGGAGCCGATCTTCTCTGTCATCCAGGCTTTCTGACCATGACCTTGAGAGAGTGGTGAGTAGGCTATTAAAGTCTTAGGCATTGGCCCAAATGCTCCATAGCCCGTCTCATCAGATGGTAGCTATTACACATCCACCTATTATTCCTCCTTCGTCTCTCCTACAGAGTTCGGAGCGGGTGCTCCTCAGAGCCGTGACTGTTGTGGCATCGGAGCCGATACCTCCCCCTTTGGCTCCATCGTCCTCTGCTCCGATCTCCTCCTTGATGCCTTCAATGGAGGGATCCGGGCGTCTGATCTCTCTCGCCGGCTCCGAGGGGGCGAGTGGCATCGGACCCTTGTCCGACCCCGTTCTCCCACTCGGAGCGTCGGCGCTGGTGAGCTCAGCCCCGACATCGGCCTCGGAGCCGTCCTGTCGGTGCGGCCTGGGGTTCCTATCTCTTTGGAGTGGGAGCCCTCTGGCCTCTCTGATGGGGAAGCCTTCGAGGTGATGAGGAGTGTAGTAGCCCCAAGGCATAGTCAACGGTCAGTTCCATCAGCTCCTCCCACTACAGTGCCTGCTGACATCTCTTCCCATTCTCTTGCTCCCGGGCCCAGAGATCCAATGCCTCAGGTTTCCCCACTGGGAATATCTTCGTCTTCTGAGGCTTCTCCTGACCCGTCAGGTGAGCCTCCGCGTAAGAGGACATGTAAGAGGAAACATCTAGACTCCCCCGAGTCTATTATATCCAATACCGACTTGGATGAGTCGGAGGGATCCCCAAGGTCCCTCTCTGAGGATGTCTCTTTCTCAGACATCCTTGAAATCCTTAAGCAGAGGGGGAACTGGCCTTCCCTTAATCCTTCCGAGGATGAGTCAGTTTACCTGGAGGCATTTGGTTCTCGACCCTCCACCTCCTGGGTGTCTCCGCCTTTCGACCCCCTTATGGATGTGGTGGCTCGGAAGGCATGGACGGCCCCGGATTCGGTGGAACCCACTCCTAGGAGGCCTTCTAAATTCATTACGGCCCCACCTGACAGGCAGTTTTTGACAAAAGGTGTCCCGGTTGATGCCATGGTGGTGGCCGCAGCCACCAAGAAGGAACTAGCCAATCCTTCAGTACCTATCCATCCTCCTAACAAGGATTCCAGGACTATGGATAGGTATGGTAAGCGGATGTTTTCTTCAGCGACCTTTGCCATGCGGTCGCTGAACTACTTGTGTCACTTCACCCGCCTTCAGAGAGATGCTCTCAAAGAGTTGGGAGAAGTTTTACAGGATCTGTCAGCTGCTGGGTCCCAGGATAAAATTAACTCACAGCTAGGAACCCTAAACTCTATTGTTAACTCCTCCATGTGGCTCATTTCATATGCAGCCTATGGAGCGAGTAGGGCCGCAGGCACAGGAGTGGCATTAAGGCGTCACGCCTGGATGCATCTTTGTAATTTTGCAGACCCCTTCAAGGCGTCCTTCACAAATTCTCCTTTTGATGGTTCGACCTTGTTCGGACCTCAAGTGAAAGACACCTTGACCAGATGCAAACAAGATGGCAAGACTCTTTCTGCCGTAGGAGTCTGTTTCTCCACCCCTTCAAGACCTTACCCCAAGGGTCAGAAGGGAGGGAAAATGTGGTTCCGCAAATCTCAAGGAGTCATGCCTGATGCACAAGGTCAGTTTACCCCCAGAGGCAGAGGGGGTAACAACAACAGACGCTGCCCTAGGGGCAGAGGGGGTCCACAGAATCAGGGTAGCAGGGAGCCTCTCTCTGACAAACCCTTCCAGCATCCCTGAGATGTTGCCTGACTGTCCACCTTCGGAGGCAGTCGGGGGAAGATTGTCGCTGTACCCAAAAGCCTGGCTTTCCCTTACTCAAGACAAATGGGTACAGTCGATCATATCCGAGGGTTACAAAATTCCCTTTATCCAAACCCCAATTCAGCAAAAAGGAACCCTTCCAGATGTTCCACCCGGTCTAAGGGAACTAGCAGTACCAGAGATATCAAAACTGCTAGCAAAAAGAGCCATCCAGCCAGTCCCAGCAGACCAACTAGGATCCGGAATCTACTCAAGGTTCTTTTTAGTACCGAAAAAGACAGGGGACTGGAGACCAATATTAGATCTCAGCAAACTAAACAAGTTTGTAAAGAGAACAAGATTCCAGATGGTCACGCTACAGTCCATTCTACCCTTTCTGGGCAAGGACAATTGGATGTGCTCGGTGGACCTTCAGGATGCGTACTATCACATCAAAATTCACAGGCACTCCAGAAGGTTTCTCTGCTTTCGGCTGGGGGCCAGTCACTACCAATTCAGAGCCCTGCCCTTTGGTCTCACTACAGCCCCCAGAGTGTTCACCAAATGTATGGCAGCGGTTACGACTCACCTGAGACATCAAGGATTCCAGGTGTTTCCATATCTAGATGACTGGCTCCTCACTGCCACCACCAGGCATCAACTTCTCCAAGCCAGAGATTACACCATTCACATTTGCAGAGGGCTAGGAATGTCTATAAATTTTGAAAAATCTGCCTTGTCGCCTTGTCAATCTATTACCTTTATAGGCGCCAATTTGGACACCGTACAACTTTCAGCAAAATTAACAGATCAAAGGATCTTAGATATTCAAAACCACATCCATGTTCTTCTTCAGAGCGACAAAATTCAGGCCAAGTATGCCCTGAAAGTATTGTGTCTTATGGCGGCCGCCATAACACTTCTTCCCCTTGCCCGCTTTTACATGCGTCTCCTACAGTGGATGCTTTACGCCCAATGGTCTTTTCAACGACTCCCTATGCATCACAAGATCATGATAACTCCAGCTTGCAAAAGGCATCTGTCCTGGTGGATATTGTCCCCTCAAGTCCATCAAGGCAGACCCTTTGTTCCTCCCGCCCCGGTCGCCACGGTTACATCAGACGCCACCCTGATCGGGTGGGGGCATTTTCAGGGCAGGATGATCCATGGCACTTGGCAACCTTTCGAATGCCACCTGCATATAAATGTCCTGGAGATGAGAGCAGTGCTTTTAACGTTGCAAGCCCTCCATGACTCTCTTCCCCTGGGGACTATTGCAATCCAAACGGACAATATGTCCGTAGTGTGGTATATCAACAAGCAGGGTGAAACCAAGTCCTATCCCCTGTGTCGAGAGGCACTCAGACTTTGGCAGTGGGCAATCTCTTCTCAGTGGTTTCTGATAGCAACGCATATCCCTGGGAAGTCCAACATCATAGCGGACAGGTTGAACAGAGCTATTCTCATGCCTCACGAGTGGTCTCTCAAACAATCTGTGACGGAAGAGATTTTTCAGAAGTGGGGCCTTCCTTGCTGCGATCTTTTTGCTATGCCTCAAAACAGCAAATGCCCCGACTTCTTCACCCTCTTCCCCCTTCCAGGCCATCCCCCCACAGACGCTCTAGTCCAAGATTGGCCCCGGGGACTTCTCTATGCTTTTCCACCTTTTCCTCTAATACCACAAGTGATTCAGAAAGCAACCGCATTGAGAGCCAAAATGATTCTCATTGCCCCTTATTGGCCTCGACAGATATGGTTTCCATTCCTGCATCCTTATCTTTTGGTACAGCCTTGGCATCTGGACCCGGTTCCAGATCTTCTGACCCACCAGTCGGGGCAGCTGCACCAATCCATACCTTCTCTCAGCCTCACTGCTTGGTTGCTCCACTTCTGTCCCTAGCCAGGCTTCCTATGATTTCTAATCCCGTCCGGGATATCATAGTAGCTTTCCTTAAATCTTCCACCAGAAGGATTTACAGTAGTAAATGGCAACGTTTCTCCTTCTGGGCAAAAGCTAGGAATATAGATCCCTTTACTGCTCTGATTCATTTGGTCTTGGACTTCCTAGCTGAAATTTTTCACTCAGGTTCTTCTTCCTCCACAGTTAAAGTTCAGTTGGCAGCCATTTCAAATTTTCATATAGGCTTGTCGGACCGCAACATCATGTCCCATAAGCTTTGCAAGGCATTCCTTAGAGGTATATTTTTACTTAAGCCTCCGATCAAACACTCTCCACCACAGTGGGATCTAAATTTAGTCTTAACATCCTTAATTCTTCCCCCCTTTGAACCTGCGGCTTCCTGTTCATTGAAATTTCTTTCCTGGAAGACACTCTTCCTAGTCGCCATTACTTCTGCTAGGAGAGTATCTGAGCTTCATGCCCTCTGCATTCGTCCTCCCTACTTAATCTTCCACAAAGACAGAGTTTCTCTAAGGACTAATCCTTCTTTCTTACCCAAGGTGGCATCGCAAACGAACTTAAATCAATCTATTGATCTCCCAGTTTTTTTCCCAAATTATACTAATAGAGCGGAGCAAAAACTACATTATCTGGATGTTCATTGCCAGCTCCGATATTATTTGGACAGAACCAAACAAATTAGGAAATCTGATCAACTGTTTTTATCGTATGCAGAGAACAGGAAAGGCCTTCCGGTATCTAAGGTAACCCTATCTAGGTAGCTGTCTTCTGTGATTACATGCATTTATCAACTCAGAGGTAGAGAGTTGACTTCTAGGCCAAAAGCCCATTCAACTAGAGCACTAGCTACATCTGCAGCTTTTCAAGCTAGACTACCAATAGACACTATTTGTGCAGCAGCCACATGGGCCTCTCCTCATACCTTTGTTTCGCATTACAAATTGGACTTAGCCTCCAGAAACAGGGCAAATTTTGGTTCCACCGTTCTCAAGAGCCTGTTCCATTGAGCCACCCAGGATAAAGGTGCTAGGGACGCGGTCCCATCCAGCAAGAATGAAGGCGAGATTGACAACTTAACATTGAGAAGTTATGTACCTACCATAATGTTCCATGTTAGTTGTCTTCTCGCTTCTTTCTTGCCCCCCACCATCCCCTAGCCTGGACAGACCGAGAAGATTGTTCCTCTTCCTTGAAGAGTCCTGATCTAGCATTTCCAGCTAAATAGCTTACTAGTGTCACTAGATTAGATTGGTCTCTTTGGCGGGATTATTCCCTTTTTCCTCCTCCTCTCCAGTTGGAGGACTATATTCCATAATTTTTCTTTAGCTTCCAAACGAGATCTGGGTAGTTATCGCCTAGCATCATGGGATATAGGGTTGCCTCGAGCTGGTAAAATTAGCTCTCGAGCTTTAGTAAGTGGCCGAGTCGGAGCCGAGGATCGGCTCCGAACTCATCCAGCAAGAAAGAAGGTGAGAGAAGACAACTAACATGGAACGTTATGGTAGGTACATAACTTCTCATTTTGCTCTATGTGTCCTGTCCCTAGTGCTGTGTTTAAATGCATGTTGTAAAATATTGTCCCTATAACCCCTTTTACTTAAATTGTCCATTATGTTTCTTCATTAGGGATGTATATTTTTTTCTCATTCTCTGCTCCTTCTGAAGACATTGTGGATTTGGGTGTGCAGCAGTATAGGTCCCCTGCCTGAGTCTTGGTAAGGGATGCCACTAGTGTTTCAGCAACAATTAGCTCCATTTCAGGGCCTGACCCAAAATTTACTTACCCTAGCTTGCCATCTGGGGTCAGAGGGGGCACTGAGCTGGTGAGAAGCCTTTCACACAGGCTTCCAAGCTGAAATATTCCTCATCCAGGACAAACTGGTAGTCTGGACTGCTCTAGATGGTCAGTTACAGATGTCCTTGATGCTCAAAACACCTGTATGCTGTGACTATTATTTTTTCTTGAGGATACCTTGGTGGTCTTCTGCCTGCTGTTCACATTACAAGGAAAGGCTGAGACCCAGCTCTGGCTGGTCAAGGGAGCCAGTCAGTCAATTGAATGCAATTCCTACAAAAGTGAGTCTGGCAGAGAAATTATACTAGAGCAGTTTTCACTGGGGAAAAGGACTCTACAGACAGTAAATGTAGTACTATGTGGATGTGGTACACAAGGGAGGAAGCACATACTCTTAGCAGCTGTGCAGGTTATGTCTGGAAACAGGCAGTCTAAACAAATGCAATCTTGCTGTGACTCTGCATTCCAAGCCAACAAAAACAGACAGTGGTGTAGATGGGAGCAGTGTATAGCAGTGAATGTAGGAGATATACAGAGGTTCTTGGGTTTTTCTGGCACTCCTAGTTAAAAAGCGCTTGCTAAGGTGTAGAAGTTCAATTTTGCTGTGGGTTTTCCTGGTAGCTTGTTGTGTTTAGATATTAAGCTTTAGGTGAAGGACATAGCTGCGTTTATTGGTGTAGCATCATCTGTAAACTGAATAACAGTTGTGTCATTAGTAGCAGTATAGAGATCATTAATAAAAATATTAAACAGTATGGGGTCCAAGACTGAGCCTTGTGGCACATCAACTGAGATGGGTAAGAATAGTGTTTGTTGTGATCATAAAAATAGGAGGGACGTGAAGTATGCAAGGCGCTAGTGGCCTCTCCGTAAAGTATAAAGAGAGAGTTACAGGGTTGTAGTATTGACAGTGTCAGTACTGTAGCAATATTTTGTGCTACTATTTTTGGTCTTCGTTTTTTTTTTTAGTTGTTTTTCCAAGTCTGCTGGAGTATTCTGTGGTGCTCTCTATGCACACATTAGCTTCAGTTTTTTGCGTATTCATTTGACAGTGATATTTTCCTTTCTAGTTCCCTTAAGTCTGCCATAGTAGCATTTCTGCAGTGCTTGTCTTTTCCTTCTCCTGAGCACAAAAAAAAAAAGATTACTGTCTTTGTTTTATGTATTGTCTCCCCTCTAATGGTCATGGCTTAAGATTACAGTGACATTTATTTATTTATTTTATTGTACATTTATTTACCATGATGGTCCAACTGGGACAGTGCCCATTTTCAGTGGAAGCCCGGGGAGAAAAGCTCCAGTCTAAGCTTACATACAAATGATCACAACAAGTAATAGAAATTATAAACAAAATTGACAAAAAAAATGAGCGTTAACACATTTACAGGATAAATATGTAAAAACAAAAACATATACATAGTATCAAATAGAACAAGACTTTGAACACTTGAATATAGACAAAATATGGTTAAATTTATATATGTGGAGGAACATAACATTAGTTAGGAAATTAAGCAGGGAGAATCACTTAGACAAAGTAGTGCATAGTTAGTAATACTTTATGGTAGGAATGTAACTACTTATAGAGAAGTAGTGTTGTTAGAAGGGATATGTTAACAGAGTTAGTACTTACAGCCAAATTGTATACATAATGCTAAGTTAATAATTAACCTGGAGTGTTACATGTGCAAAGCCAGGATTCAAGTAAGTGTCTTTTGAAAGCTATTTTGAAATGATTAAGGTTGCTTATGGATCTAATAGTATGTGGAAGGGTATTCCAATTTTTAACAACAAAGTTAGAGTAAAGAGAGTTGCCTGCTGTATTGGATACTTTGGTTACTTGGAGTAAGTCTTTGTTAGATGATCAAAGAGTATGAATGTTAGAGTAGGGTTGTAGAATATTTTTTAGGGAAGGTATGTTGTCAGGATTGTGCATTATTTTGTCTGCCATTATTAATTGGTTATAGATCATAATATGAGGTAGTTCCAACCAAGAAAGATTTTTTAGGCATTGACAGTGATGGATTGAATGTGTGGAATCTGTTGCAAATTTGGCAATCTTATTATAACATGATTCTAATTTACTTACTTCTGACTTTTTGAGGTTGGTAAGTATGGGGGGATGCATATAACAGTGAGGAGAAAAGGTGGGTTCTAGCTATGGCTATTCTTCCAGCATCTGTTAAGACTTTTTTATTTCTATACATTGTTCCATTTTCTCGTGAACCTTTTTGATGGTGTTAGAAATGTGTGTGTCAAATTTTAGTCTGTTGATTACGACACTTAATAGTTTTGTTTGGGAATCTGGAAAAATCCTAGTATTATTACTGGCAGTGATGCAAAAGTTAGCTGGGAGGTTAGTAGGTTTAGATGGATGAAAGATCATAAATTTAGTTTTATTAGGGTTGAGAATGAGTTGTGAGTTTGATAGCTACGTTTCAATATCAGAGAAGGCTTTTTGTGTGACTATAAGAAGTTGAGTTATTGTGGATGCTGCACATATGAGGGATGAATCATCTGCATATTGTACGATAGATGCTTGAGAGGAGGCAGTATTAAGATCATTTATGAATATGCTGAAGAGGAGGGGCCTTAGGATTGAACCCTGAGGGACTCCAAGTGTAACAGGAAGGAGTGAGGATATATGCATGTGCCAGGGAGCATCTGACTGCTGAAATGGTCTGACTGAAGACTGTCATCTGGCTCCAACAGACAGATGTATGTGAAACCTGTAGCAACAAGTCTTGTTATTTGTAAATTTACTGTTATGGTGAATTATTGCACAGTTGTTCTTTCCTGGTGGTGTGGTTTTGAACATAACTGTATTTTCACGTGCTTCCTGCTTCCTTTTCTAATAAAGTGCACTTACTCCTAGGAGAAAATCCTCCTGTGGCTTCTCCAGTTCATGCAAGAACAGGGAATTTCCTTGGATGAAGTGGACAAGTATGGGAACAGCGCAGTACACATTGCCTGTCAACATGGCTATCTAGGATGCATTCAGGTAACAGGAATGAGTATTAAATCTACCCTTGTTCTTCATCCCTTCCCCAACATTTTTTTAGAAAATGATTGTATGCAGTATATAAAGTTATCAAAGTAATATCACATACAAAGGAACAGTAGTTGTAATTTCTATGTTGTTCGTAAGTTTTCTTGTCTCATTTGTCTCCTTTTACCTTATTTACTGGGTCTCTCGAAACTTATTGTACTGTTCTATTACATTTAACAAATGCTTTAAGCGCTGCCGAAAGTGTTGTAAAATGTTAAAGTGAATAAAGGAAACGTATGTCATCAAGTAAATCATTTACTCAACACGTGCTTGCCATTCATATGATTTGTCCTCCAGTCATCAACAAGGAAACCTTGATGTACAAATAAGTTAGGACATCTTCTTTGTAAGCTGTATATAGCACAAGGGTTCAGAATAGCTACACATGAATAATTTCTAGGACCAGCAGTTGATTGTAACAGGAACAGTACCATGACAGACTTGTAATTTTGTTACTTTACAGTTTTAGCATGTTTGCACTCTGGTCTATGTCCATAGCTTTGCAGAACATTTTGAAGTTCCACCAAACTTGATCCCTAATTTATTGATATATTGATTAATTGATTAGTTGATTGAATTCAATTTATCTCAGTCATGATCCATATGTAGCAGTACAATTACAGTAATACATTCCAGTAAATATGTACAAGAGTATGAAACATACAAAACATTGCAAGAAACACAAGTAAACATACACATTGTATATCCAAGTCGATACTTATACCCGTGTATTATTTACATATTGATATTTCAGAGAACATGATGTGAACTATTGAGTACCACTGATGCACACTCACTCCCACAGGGAACCCCTCTAAATCCAAATATTGTTTTTACCTTTATCATTGGATCCCTGTACAAAGCCTGCATTAATTCTACAGCTGTATCTAGGACTTTGAAGCTTCACGGTATTGCCTAGATCAACTTTCTAGGGACATTGTAATATGCCTTTTCCAACTCTAGGTGTGGCCATTTGACTCTTTCCTCATCGTCAGCTTCATCTCCACTATCTGATTCACAGCATATTTGAGTCAGTTGTACTCCATTGTGGAATTAATCCAAACTGCTCATCTCCCATCCTACTTTCTACTACTATGAGTATTCGTTTAGCATTCACCCTGTCCAGCAGTTTAATACAGTGTGATAGGAGTTTGGTATCTCTGTATTATCTGCAACTGCTAGTATCCCATTAGTTCGTGTACACTGGTAGTAAAATGCTTACTCTCCAATCATATAGCATATGCCTGTCTCTTCATCCATCCATCCACACCCCCATTTTTCCCATTTTTTTATACATGGGGTCAGGGTGTCACATCAACAGTGAGCATCATCTTAAGCCATTGTTCACACTGCCACAATGAATATCTTCAAGAGACATTTTTCCCCTAATATCTCCAACATCCTAATCATATCTGCAGTGACTTCGTCTGAGCCTGCTGCTGTCGTCGCTGCATTTTATATTTCTTATAGGGTGAGTTTCCTTTCTCTTTATTTAGAGGCTGTGCAGTACAGCTTCTGTAGGGCTTTCTTCATTAAAAGCTTCTCAAAGTACTGCTTTCATTTGCCCTTGATGTTCTCTGTACTGGTGAGCAGATTGTTGCTGACATCCCTAATGAATGGCGTCTGCCGAATATCTTCCTTACCTTTCTGCCATTGTCTAGTGCCATCTGTTGAGTAACTTTCCAGAAACTGGTAGAACTTCTCTGATTCCTTGTTTTTTGCCATTGCTTCTCTTTACCTCTGTTAACCAGCCAGTATTCTGTCTTGTGTGTGTGCGTGTGTGTGTGTGTGTGTGTGTGTGTGTGTGTGTGTGTGTGTGTGTGTGTATGTCTATCTATCTATATCCATTTATATATCTGTATCTGTAACAACTGTGAGTAAATTGGAAAGAGTACAGCAAAAAAATATACCAAGGGCATCCATGGGTGTGAAAATTTAAGTTGTTATGAAAGAATAAAATATCTGAACTTGTACAGTGTCTCATAGATATTTAAGAAGTGATCCTGTTTGGGTATTTAGGGCATTTAAAGACAACTACCTCTGAAAATGTTTGTGGCGATCAAAAATGTAGTGACAAATCATCAGATAACTTATGTAGAAGATTATATAGGAATATGAGATGTGCTAATTGGTTCTGAGAGATAGCTGATGGAAACTACCAAATTACACTAAAACAAGCCCTAGTTTAGATATTTTTATGAACAACTTGGCATCTAATTATGGAATCACTGTTTTGCTATGTTGGAAGGCTCGAAGGGCATTATTGCCAATGCCTGAAATGTATGCATGTTTGTATGTATGGATATCTATATCTGTATTAGTATATACAAAGTCACAAAGTCACATCTTTTGTTGTGTTCCAGATTTGTCAAAGTGCAGGTGTAGGAAAAGTATTAAACCTTGCATCATGGAACCTAATCAGTGACCTATAATGGACTTGTCCCCTATCAAACTCATGTTAGTGCTCACAGCATAGGTTCATGTCCTTGGAAGATGTGCATCAGTGGAATTACACCCCTTAATCCATAGGTTCAACCGGTTGAGATTTGATAATATTGCTTCATAAACTTATAATTTGGCATACGCAATATATGTAGTATGCATAAAAGAAAAGGAAGTAATATCATAGGTTGCACCTGCAGAGGTGTACTGAAAGTTATTAGTGATGTTAGAGCTACCACACATAGCTGTTGCCAGGTTTATCTCATCAAATCGCATATGTCCTCAAACATGCTGTTCATTCAGCCATTTAAGTAAGATTGCATTATGGTAGGGATAAGGAAATTTGCCCTTTACCCACTGTAGTATGATCTTGGAGTTCAGCCCCCTACATGAGGAGGTTTCAGTGTATGGCATTTGCGATGTAATGCTGTTCTTCAATTTTGCCTTTCGATGACTAAACATAGACCCACTGTCACTTGTCTCTGACTTTGCTTCATATTTTTACCCTGTCCTTCATAACATTTCTGATTTTCTGGTAGATTATTAAGGATTATAGTACTTCACTAATGTCAGACTATATGCAGTCTTAGGTGAAAGGGTGCCACGGCACCCCTAGTCACAGCTTGCCCACATCATCCACTTTACTTTTGTCTACACTATCACACATTTTGTCTTATTCTTCAACTTTCTCCTACATCCTTCAGTACACCCTAACTGGGCCAGAGTGAACTATAATAACTATGGCGTAAATAACTCCATCATTTGAACACACTTCAGCTGATGCAGATGGCACAGTAATAACAGTAGAAGAAATAACTGAATTAAGATATGTTTTTTCTAGATATTTTGAGGTGGTGTTTTGAGGTTTTTTCACAACTTTTGATTCAGAGATGCCCCACCCAAAAAAAAATTAAATAAGGAAAAAAATTCAGACTTACTCTTCAAGTTTCCTTTTTTTTTTGCTTTCTCTCCATATACCCTAACTGTCCAAGAGTGCAGTAAACTAAGCTGGGGATCTAGGTGCCTCTATGCTGCCAGAAGTTATGTGGTTATAGATGCTCTTGTGGGCATTTTAGGGTTATTTTCCACAGTTTTGATCCAGTGATGTCTGACAAAAGGGGTCCGCTTTTAAATTTCGAAATACCAAAATCTCGAGTTTTGAGATACCAAACTCAAAACATCAAGATTTTGGTATCTTGAAATTCAAAAGTGAACCAAAAAAAACCAAGTAAAATAATGTTTTTTGCAGGGGGGAAATCCCCCCTGTACCACCCCCCCATACTTTAATATACCAACTCCGAGATCACGCTACAGTGAAGAGCAGTAAGTGGAACAGGAGCATTACTGTTGTCTTCAATGTAGCGTGATCTCGGAGTTGGTATATTTAAGTAGGGGGGTGTGGGGGGGGTGCAGGGGGGCTTGTCCCCCTGCAAAAACTTTATTTTATCTGTATTTTTTTTTATTTTGTTCACTTTTAACTTTCGAGATACCAAAATCTCGATGTTTTAAGTTCAGTATCACAAAACTCGAGATTTTGGTATTTCAAAATTTAAAAGTGGACCCCTGACAAAAGACATGAACAAGGAAATACATTCAGTTTGATTTTTTTAAGTTGTATCTAACTAAATAGCAGTTAAAAAAATGGAGAAGACAAGAAATGCTTTCGAGGATGCATAAATCTCAATCCCATCTGGCCATCTGGAAATAGTTTCTGCCTCCCTACCCACTCAAAAAAAAAAAAGGTAGTTACATCTTCTGTATAGCTCTCTGGTATTGGACTAGGATGAATGCACATTTGGCCCAGTCATATATTTGAAGTAACTGCTATCAAACATACATACAACATACTTCCTCACCACTACCCTCGAAAGACAGCCACCTTCTGTGTTCCACTCTGATGTCAGACTGGGATGAAGCTGAAAGAAAAACTGGAGTACAGTAACATATTTCAGACTTTTGCTGTCAGATGTTCATAACAGTATGCCTTGCCTCCTTACCACAATCCCTCAAAAGATCATCACCTGTATATTTGTCATGAATGTGAAAAAAATGGCATCCATAGTAATGTATTCTAACTTGATGGACGTAAACAGTTCACTGCAGCGAGACAAGCTATAGCAGCCTTTTGTACACACCTATGGGATTTGTCAGGAAAGTTAAAGAAGTAAAGACCATATTGTCTACAGCTGCCACACAAGCTGTAATGACATTCTTATGCATGCATCTGAGGTTTGATTGTAGGAAAAATTAAAGTAGCAATGACCACACCATCCCTAGCCCCCCCCCCACACACACACATACACACACAAGTTACAGAGACCTTCTCTCACACCTCTGACCAGGGATGGTTTTAGTCAATATGAGAGTTCATAGGTTCATAGGTGTTTACTAGGCTAATGACCACAAGGGCCTTTTTAAGCTTAGCCATGCATCCCAAATCTTTAGGGCAGAATCTACTACTAAGCCCTTGTCAAAATCTCCTTATACAGCCTGGGGTGTGGGGGCTACCAGGCCCCTATTAGTTCCCACAATTTGGCTGTTCCTCAGTGCATCTAATACCATATTTTTTGAAAGGTCATGAATTTATTCTATTTTTAATGCATCCCAAAATTTTTTTCTTAGTACCCAGCAATATAGTGTGTCCACCGATAAAAATGAGTGTTTTGTTTTTTTACATGTACACATGCATACATTCATGCACACACACACACACACACACACACACACACACACACACACACACACACACACACACACACACACACGGCAGACTAAGCTAAAGACTAATTTTATGGGGTGTTGAGGAAAACCAGAGCACACAGATAAGCCTACACAGATGCAGGGAAGCCAAGCATACTCCACAGAAAAAAGCCGCAGCCAAGAAGTTAACCAGATCTATACACATTGAGATGGCAGTGCCACTCACTGCACCACTGTGCCAGTGGTCAGTTACTTTCACACACATCCTGCTTCTGCCAGACTACCAATGATAGCCACTTATCACATACAGTACTGACACTTGCGATGGAGAGTGAGACAAATTGCAACTAACATGTCACATTTAATCAACCCCCAATACACACACACAGACACACATACACACACACATACACACACACACACACACACACACACACACACACACACACACACACACACACACACACACACACACACACACACACACACACACACACACACACACACACACACACACACACACACTCACACACAAACGCACACACACATGCAAAGTTTTTACAGTGATTTTAGCAAAATATTATTTGACACTGTTTGTGTCTAACACTACTCCTGTCACACCAGAGCAGTGACTACTGCTTAACAGTAACTAAACATCAGAGGTAAGTCTCTTGTATCCACAGATGGCCATCATACCTATCAATTGTATCCATTATACTGTGTATACCTCAAATAAAATGGAAATAATAATAAAGCACTCTGTCTTATTGTCTTATTTTATGTGAATGTACACTGTTTATTTGCAAAGCCAGGTTAGTAACTGTTTAAACTAAACAAACAACAACAGGGTCAGCTGATTTCATCCACAGATAGCTCCTACCCCAATCTGGCAGTTACAAGTGCCTCTGAGTGCACCTTAGATGTCTGACTATAACAAATTAATGATGTCTGCGTAGTGAATGTTAGAATTCCAAGTTTGTTTAACACAAAGCACATTAAACCTGCAGAGGCAGAATAAAGGTTAAACAGTAGTTAGTCATTTTCCTCCACAGACACCCCCAGCAGTTGTACATGGCTTGTCTGTATACATTCTACATGACCAACTCGTGTAAAATAAAATTTAAAATAAGCTCTCTCAACTTTTCAGAGAAAGAATGAAAAAAAAATATTGAGGAAAAATGCCCCAAATCAGGGACAAATTGCAAATATTGTACCTACAGACTTGAATAGCTGATAACAGGTTTAAATGGCATTTATGTTTTTTTTTTTTGAAGGTTAGGAGGTCAAATTCAAATGTCTGTCATTATTAAGCAACTGCAGCCTGCTATGGCATACCAGAAAAACATACATTTTACTTTGGGCAAACCAATTTCAATGACATTCACAGCCACCAACTTAATTGCTTAGGAGTCAAACACAAGGGCAAAAATAACAAGTGGGGGGAGGCCCAAAAGCAGGGACAATTTTTAGTTATTTATTCATTTAAAAAGTTACAACTAAAAAAATTATTGATGTGGTGAAGGTGGATAAATAGCAGTCTCAAACAAAATCACCTCCAAAAGATGGCACTCGGAAGATAAAACTTGTTTTATTTAGCTCTTTTGTCCTTCTCAAGACTTCTTCAGAATTAATATTGCCACCATTCCATATTCATTCATGTAAAACAGTTGAACCAATCAACATTAATTCAGTCATGCAATAAACCAATTATAAATTATACAATCAAGATTTAAATGTACAAAACCCATAAAAAAACTAAATTTAACTACCTAAAACACTTAATGTTTATTGTTTCATTTATGCCTTAGCTGCTATGATGTTTCTCTCTGTTTAGGTTGTTTTCTGTAATTCCCACATCAACAATCAATGAGTACCTGTCCAAATACTGTGAAATAGAATTTCTTTAAGGAACCACACATCTGTGTATATCTAAAGCATTATTGTAATCTTTGGTTCTAATAGCATATAGATCTTGTTTAATTCTTTTAAAAAGTTTTCTTGTAGTATTATGTATACCTACATAAAACACCTCACAATAGGAATATAATGCAGTATAAACAATCCTCATGGAATTGCAATCATAATGATCATTTATTCTTATTGATTTCTCAAAATGTTTCAAAGAAATATTAGGACTTTCTAAAATAAAATTACAAACTATACAAAATGATGATGCTTGTTTAATAGCTCTGTTTTTTTTTTTGTGAAATTAGGAGCAGTCCCAACAACCTCAAATAAATCAGAATTACCTAAAAATACTTTCCAGTTATCTTGAATTACATCTCTTATATTTGAATCATCCACTGTCATTTCTAAAACATAACTAAATCTAAAATTATTGTTACTGTTTTGCACCTGTAATTTCTCAGGAATACGAAGGTTGTGCATCAGGGCTGGTAACTCGACACGTAAAAATCCACTACCAAACATTAGCGGACCGGAGTTCCACTGTGGCGACCCCTAACTGGGATAAGCCAAAAGACACAACAACCTCCAATCAAAATGTGGTGAAAAAAATTCATCTCTTTTATGAATAATTTCTTTAGCCGTATTTTGTAACATACTTAACTGATACCCCCCAAACATTAAACAACTCGATTATCTCTTATATTCTCCCCAAAAATGTAACTTGATCACCCTAGGGATACTCTATTTCATAAATCCCAGGTGCGCACTGGTGTAATATAAAAATTTACTAGGAAAAACATGATTTTCTGTAAATATTGCTAAAAAAAAAGACCGGGTTGTGGAGTCCCAACCTACAACCACATCCAAATAAGGTGCACTAAACCCTATATGCCCCACCACAAACTTCAGAAAAACAATGCTGTAGTGTAACAGTTCAACAGATAATTCAATCTGTTCTTCGGAGGCATCAGTAATAAAAATCAAATCATCAACAAACCTCTTGTAAAACTGAATGTTTGCTTCAAAAAAAGGGTTATGCCTTAGCATCTCATATTCCCACCACCCCATGACCAAATTCACAAAGGATGGTGCTACTGTGGCACCCATGGCAACACCCTTTAATTGTTGATAATAACTACCATTAGAATAGAAAAAATTGTTTTCCAGTATTAATTTCATTAACAAGCAACATTATTAATCAATTTATTAGTTAAACTAGTATGTTTCAACAAAAACAGCCTTAGAAATTCCACCCCTTGATCAGTGGGTACACAAGTATAGAAAGTTTTGACATTCAAAGTAAAAAATATTAAATCTGAAGTATTAGCAGTGAAATACCTTAATTTATTTAAAAAAAATCCCAAGAGTCTGTTATATAACTATCTAACTGCTGAACTAGAGGATTAAAAATAGTGTCCATTTATTTATGATGAATTATTTATTTTATTTTTGCTTGTGTGTTTTTTTAAAAATTATATATTTTCCAGTCAAAGGAATTTGAAAAAAAGAATCTGTGACAATGCCAAAAATTATGGGAGGGCAAAGGCCCAAAAGCAATGACAGTTTTTAAATATTACACTGTCTGTTAAAAAGTTGACAGAACAACAGGTTTTGAATGAAAATGCATTTTCTTAACAATAAGAATTATGAAACTCTAATGTCTGACTGTATTTCTCAGTAATTTACCAGTAGTCAATCATTTTATGAGGAGCAGGGCAAGAATATGAGGCCAAAATCAGGGACAAATGAGAGGTATGGTTGAAAGTTATAGCAACGTTGTAAAATCAGGGGCCATTGTGACTGGAGAAATTAGCAGGGCAAACTGAGAAAGTGCCACCAGTTTTTTCTACACATATGTCCACTGTTTTATGTGGTTGCATGCTTAGGTCTTAAAACACTTACCTCATTTCACGTGGTGTTCCAGCACTACTACCCATATCTTCTTTTCTGTTTAATGTGCATGAACCTTCAGTGGTTGCTGTCTGACAGCAAGGAATAAAAAGCTTCACAAATTTGTTTGGCCAGGTGCATTGCAGGCAGCCAGTCAATATGTGGTGTTGTTGTAAGTCCTTGCTGTTAAAGTCAGTATTTAACCTTTACAATCTTTTTTTCTTTTAAATTAAAAAAAAAAACAAAAAAAAATGGCAAAAATAAATAAAGTCAGCAAGCCACTTCTAGCCGATGGATGCCTTAAGCGGCCGTCTACTGATCAAGTATGTGTAAGGCTGACCATTTGTCAGATGTAAATTGTCATAATTTTTATTCTTCAGAGAATACATGTTTTTCTGTTAACCTTCTAACTGGATTAAAATAATACTGAAAATTATTCCTGATTTTTGGCCTTTGCCCCTTCATTGTGTTTGGCTTTGTCCCCATTTCTTGAGCAAATAAGTTGAGAGCTATATTACCAGGAGTTTCAATTGTGTTTTAAAATTATATTAACCAAAATATTCTGTGTCTTTTTCTTAACAGTTATGATCAGTTTGCAGTACATAATACACAGACACACACACATGCACACGCACGCACACACACAAACACACACAAACACACGCACACACACACACACACACACACACACAAAGACACGTTTGTAGTTTTATGGCTGTTTAATGAGTTGTCCAGTAGATTTGATTCCTGGAAATGAAACTAGAACACAGCAGGAAGTGACCTGGAATGCTGGTCAATAAAACTGCAGAACCAGTTGAAACTGGAGCTAATCAGCCACTTTAAATCCAGCACTGTGATTGTGGACTGCAGTTATATGTTCTATACATTCTGTCTGACTTACTTTATTATGCATTTCAATACAGAATGTTGGTCAGTGTTACTTTGCAAAGAGCTAAACTTGCATTAATACTGGAAAGGGTTTAAAATTAATCAATAACATGAAGATTGTCTTTGAACTAGTATTGCTTTTTGTTGCTTCTTTATGTTACCGGCTTTCATGACATTGTTATTGGTGTACTACAAGTCACATTGTAAGTACTTTTCGAGGATATTTTAAATTTACATTCAGTATAAAAATTCAAAAACTCCTGTGCATTATTAACTATACAGTAGGGACCTTTTGTCATTAGTTCATCCAATTTATTTAATGCATTCATATTGTATATACATTCTCTTTTTTCATTTAGTTTCCAACAGAGTTTTGTGTTTCACATTACTTAACTTAGCAACATATGCTGTTTTATCATGTCTACAGTATGTAACTTTTAGAACCATAATTTAGCACTGTCATGATATATCCGACAGAGGGCACTGCAGTGCAGTGGAGAGTGTTTCTGCCACACACCACCTAACTCTGCAGTTCAGGTCTTGACAAGGAGGAATGTGCATGTCTTCTATTTTCCCCCTGTAGGTTTTCATCAGGTCCTCTGAATTCTTCTGATATCTCAAAAGCATACATGAATTGTCAGTCCATCAAATTACCCATAATTGCAGGTGCTGTTTGCAAGTAGTGTCGTGTGCGCAGATAGACTGATGTCTTATAAAGGATTAGTTTTTTTCCCTTGGCCCCTCTGAATGCCTTGATAGGCTGCAGCTCCTCTGTGAGTCTGAAGTGAGTTTAGCAGGTAGTGTTGCGTAATGAGTAAATGAATGGCGGATCCACAGCATATTAGTTATGCAACTTAAAATAACTGTTATATGAAAGATTTCAAATAATATTACCAGTAATTGCTAAGTGCATTGACTTACAGTTTTAAACTACAATCCTGTCAGCAGAAGTTCTTTATAAATATGTGAATCTGGTGAAGAATACTAGTAAGGAAGCTCTGGGTTTGTGAAACATACAAACAGATGTTAGGAACAGCTCATATTCCTTTAGGAGGACTGATGATGACTTATTGAAATGCGCTCACAACACATCAGTTGTAGCAGAAAAAACATTTCCTAAAACAACAGCTGTTCATTGGACTAAAGCACCTCCTGACACACATAATTTAACTTTAAACAAATTCAGAAAGTCTCTTAAAAGTATATTAGTAATAGCTGCTAGTGTCATTGCTTTCATAATAAAAGTTAGAACACAGTCTCACTCTTCCAGTTTTGCTTTGTCTAATTCTGACTACTCCCAACACTAATTTCAGTTGATCCACGATGTGTATTTACATTGGTATCATTGTGTTATATATGTACAATTCTTTCTCCTGTGCCAGCCTGACTCATTTCACTTCTGATGTGTATACTGTAAATATTGATTTACACTAACAACCTATTTCCCATCCAGTTCCTAGTATCCTTACCTCCCTTTCTCATTCACTTCCAAGATCTGAGCATCACAAACTCTCCAGTTCCCTATTATAGTTACTAATATGTCCATACCTGTGACCCTACCCTTAACAGACTTTTGTCCAGCAATTAATCATTTCATTGAAATTCACTGGATTTTATGTCATCATCATAGATACTTTTGATGAACTGAACAGATAATTACTAGAGATCAGACTCCTGCATTTGTTGTTACTGTGTCTGAAATTCTAAAACTGTTATTATTCATTGAACAGGAACAGATGAGGCTCGCCACAGCAAATGTACAAAAATTCAAAAGACTTTAATGAAATATCACAAAACTGCAGTGGGTAGTAAGTGCTTTCACATTTAAATAACGCTTCCTCAGACTTTAACAACTGCAACATAACATCTAGTTCATTCAGATAGTGCTACCTTCAATTGTTAACCAGTCACAGACAAGGCACAATCTATAGCGTCATGAGTAGTATACATATAATTTCAATCTGTTTAAAACCTACTTCTGTAGTAAAAACACAGACTAACAACAATAAAACATCACATTGCTTACTCAATATATAGAGAAACATGATGTTTGTGTATTACATATAAAAATCTATCTAAAACCATATATTGTATATAATTTAACTACACATTAAAAACATTTAAAAACTTATAAGTGATGACCAATGTCTGTATGGCTAAACCAAAATAAAAAGACATTAAAACATTTTTGATTATGCATACTATCTAATGTGCATATGAACGTACTGCTAAAAAATGTTTTAATGCCACTTTCTCATTGAGCCCATGTCCCCCGTGAGCCTGAAGTCTTAATATCTATCTGTTCTCACTTTCCTCAGTCCAATTCTTCAAGTCACCTAATCTATCTGTCTTTCTCATTATTTCTAGAACACTGAATTTAAATTTGTGCATGGTACCTATACTTAGGACATGCCTAGCCAATGCATTGTGATCGTCCTCTTTATTTATCGCATATATATGCTCCCTGACACGTTCTCTAAGGCTCCTATTTGTGTTACCTATATAAAATGACCTGCATACCTTGCAAAAATACAGGTATATTAGGTCCCTAGACTTACAGTCTGCATATAGGTTGAGCCTATACTCATGTCCTGTGTCTGGGTGTACAAAACAATTATCTATTGGCATATATGTGCATTGATTACAACTTCTGCATGGAAAAGTACCATTCCTATTTGAATGAATCGTTTCTTTTGTATTATCTTCATAACACAATAATCTCTTCAAAGACTTTGAGTTCTTATATGTAAAATTGGGTCTCGATCCTACTATCTCCATTATTTTATCATCTGTAGTTAAAATTCCCCATTTTTTATTAATTACATCTTTAATCTTCCGATTCCTGTTGGAGTACGGGATTACTATTCTATTGTTCTTATCATGTTGTTCCTCATTACTAACTCTATTATTGCTTTCCCTGTTCTTGTAAAGAAAGGATTTACCTTTCACCCTTCTCATTGGAGTAGTTCCCTTATATATGTCTTCTACTTCCTTGTTACTATATCCTCTTTCTATAAAATTTTCAGCCAAAATGTTCTGTTTCATCTCATAACTATCATTACTGGTTGTGAGACGTGACACTCTGTGTCTGGCCCTTTACAATATTCTGATATATGTGCTGAGGATGCATACTACTACGATGTAATATGTTATTTCTCCAACAGGGTTTCCTATATATATATATATATATATATATATATATATATATATATATATTAGAATGTATTTCATTATCTTTCTTAACTATTTGTACATCTAAAAACTCTATCATTGTGTCGGAACTTTTACATTCAAATCTCAAAACTTCTGTGGTACCATTGATGTAATCAGTAAAATCACTTAATTCAGACTCATTCCCAGCCCACATAAAAAGATGTCATCCACAAAATGCTTATATAACTTAATGTGATTACTATATAAAACATTTTCCTTCACATAATTGCCCTCCCAATATGCTAACACCAAGTTAGCATATGAGTTGGCACAAGGAGTCCCCATGGCAACCCCTTTATTCTGTACGTAATATGTACTATTATATAAAAATACATTATTACTTAACACTAAATCAAGTAGTGATAAACTTCTAATAATCGAGTCCCTGGGGACCCCTTGTTGTATCAAAAAAAGTCTCACAAAGTCCATTCCTATATTATTTGGAATTGATGTAAATAAGGAAACAACATCTAAGGTGACAAGATGATCGTTGTTCACATCATCTACTGAAGATATGTAGTCCACATAACTTTCCAAGAACTCTCGAGTATCTTTTACTATAAAACTGGTCTTATCTATGACTGGTCTAAATTGCTTCTCAATATATAACGATGCAAGCTCTGTAAGCCATCCACCTCCTGAGACAATAGGCCTCATGGGTGGGTTTATTAGTATTTTATGTACTTTGGGAAGTCCCCTAAAAACAGGAACCACAGGCTTTTCAACTAAGAAATATTTATACAGGTCTCCATCGATTGTGTTACATAAAAACAAATCATATAATTCAGAATGCACATTCCTAATTAATCTATCTAGAGACATTGCATTTAGAACCTGATAAGTATCATTATCATTTAACATTGTCATCATTGTAATAGAATGCATTTCTAAATCTAACACAACTACAGCACCACCTTTATCAGCTTGTCTAATCACTATGCTATCATTATCTTGCAGTTGCTTAATGGCTTGATATTCCTCATACGTCAAATTATAAAAATTTGGTTTACTATTAAGATTATATAACTCAAATAGATCTCTTTCACAAGCCTTCTCAAAAGTATCAAGTGGTGGATACCCTTTGGGTATGAAGGTAGAAGGTTTAACAAACACATTTCTATCACCTACATCATTTTGTTCAAACAGCATTTTTAAATTCACTTTCCTGGTAAACATTTTAATGTCTAATAAAATATCAGTCACATCAACAGATTTAGAAGGTATAAACAAACGACCCTTGTTGAGTAAGGATCTTTCGCTGTCAGTTAAAGTATAACTAGAAATGTTTACACTAAGTCCTCGGTATGGGCTTGAGCACCTTCCTTTGGAACTCGTGTCTTTCCTCTGACATTTTTTTTTTCCTGGCTCGCCCCTGCGGAGACCAGCTGAGCCGGTCCAACTGTCGATTAGGTAGAGGAAAAGATAAAAACCCATTGTACCCTGCATCTTATTGGTCGAAGAAGATGTCACATTATGCATAATCTAATTCTCCTTCATCCTAACATCCATTATTGGCGATCGCAAATTATTAATGAGCCCCGAAGGGCCCTCTCCCGGATCTGAGGAAGTTCCTCCCTTTAACATGTCTTCACATTGTTTTACTGAAATCTCAGAAATAAATTGTTGTGATTACATCATCGCAATGGGCATAGCTGTGTTCACCATATTCTGCATCACCACAGTCTTAGCTTTCATACTGACTTTGTTCATAGCTTGATTAGTGTTCTCTCTAGGCCATGAGAACACTTGCCACTTCCGGAAATCATTAAAATCATGCTCCAACTTTCTTTTCTTATCTAATAACTGATGTTCATCGTGTTACCCTGCTGCAGTCATCACACTTGGGTTATCCTGCCATCAGGCAGTCCCGCAGTCGGCCAGAGTTCCAAAGTCTTGGTCCGGCGTCAGTTGCTGTCGCTTCCTCCCTGACGTCAGTGCACCAGGGGTATATAAGAGGCATCCAACGCCATTTTCTTCAGTCTTTCTTGCTGCGTGGTGCCCGAAGCAGAAGCAGTTCGCAAGTGCCGGTCGTCCGACACCTGAGAGTTTCGAATCGAATTTCAGTCCGAAGTCTTCAATAAAGCTAAGTACCCCATTGGGGAACCTTTTCTTGCCTCAGTCGGATGTCAGAAAAAGTTAAGAATTGCATTTCTTGTGGGAAGCAAATACCTCATAAGGACTTCCATTCTTATTGTATTCCTTGCCTAGGCCCAGACCACGACATCACAGGTTGTCGGTTTTGTGCTAGGTTTAATAAACGAACTATCAAACGCCGTTTTGACTTCGCACGACATTACTTTGGTAGGAAATTTAATTATGTCATGCCATCAGAGCAGCCGACGACCGGCATGCATAAGAAACGCAAGGATAAGGACAGGCAGCCTAGAACCAAGCCAGAATCTGAGGCCTCTGCTGGGCCTGTCGCCAGTTCTCCGGTTTTCAATGAGGCGCCTACGCAGCTCCTGACGACCGTGGAAATGGAACCCCAGACAGCTTCGGATTCCCAAGCGGAGTGTACTAGGCCATCGCAACCATCTTCATTAGGACCTTCCGACACCGGAGCAGAAGGTGATCCCAGTGCAGTAGAAATGCCTTCGGTTTCAGAAGGTGTCCTCAGACCAACTACACTCACCATTAAATCTTATGCTAAGCTAAAGACTCCATTAAAACCAAAAAAGACTGTACATCGGTCTCCTGTTCAAGGCCCCATGCCTAAGAAACAGATGCTTAAGGTGGCTGAAGATTTGATTACCCTAATCAGGGGTTCCCATCCCCCTCCTGATAAAAGGCCAAGACAAGAGGAGGATTATGCTTCCTCTGACCAGGTTTCTATTTCCTCAGATTCTTCTGAGGAACAGGATTACGCTTTTCCCCCTTATGAAGACTCTGATGCTGAAGACTTTATTCCCTCAGCATCTCCCCCTGAAGACTACTCCTTTGGGGAAACTTTACATACCATGAGGGAACATTTCCACTGGGAAGGCCAGGACTACTCTGATTCTAAGAAAAGGCTCCGAGAGTTTCTTTTACTACCCCAGCACAGACCACTTGCTATCCCTCCAGTTTTAGATATTGTGGATGATGTTTACTTATAGTCTAGCCTAAAACCAGACTCCCTACCTCCTGCTCCAGCCAAACCAGACAGATACTACAGAGTACCTGACACACACAAATTCCTTTATAAAAGCCCTCTGGCTGACCCAGAAACAATTTCCCAGGGTCCCAAATGGCCTAAAGCTTCTATGGCTAAAAATCATGTACCCTCTGAAAGGAATTCCAGAGCCCTAGATAGATGGGGAAAGAAGATGTACACCTCAGCTACTCTGGCTATGAGAGCATTAAATTGCCAGTTTCACATGCTGAAGTATCAGCAATTCCTAATGTCTCAATTAAAACAAAAACTGAGCACACATTCTGAACAGGCTGAATTCAAGGAAATGCAGGATCTGTTGCATGCAGCTGAACAGGTGGGCAAACATACTTTACAATGTGGATTTGATTCATTGGAAGCTTCCTTTTAGAGCAGCTGCTACTGGGTCTGTCATATGCAGACATGCTTGGTTAAAAGAACAAACCCTACCTGATCATGTTAAAGCAAAATTATTGGATGCACCTTTACAGCAGGATGTCTTATTTGGTGTCAAAGCAGAAGAGGTTTTAAAGAAAATGAAGGATAAGGCAAAGTCTCTGCAGACGGTCAAGGATTTTTTACAGGTACAACCCCCTCGTTTCAGCAGAAATTGGCCAACAAAAAACTGGTCCTTTCCAGCTTCTGACAAACCACAGAGGGGTAAATACAGACGCCCAAGAGGCAGAGGTCAGTCACAAGGCCCTTACAAACCTCGCCAATGGGGTGCCGCAACCCAGAAAGGAGGTGAAGACAGGCCCCAAGCTAGCAGAAGACAAACACAATGACTCAACCCTCCAACTACCAAGCAAATCTCTCTTGGCAGCTCCCTTGGGAGGAAAATTCCATTGTGTAATTTTTTCCATGCAGAAGTTGTAATCAATGCACATATATGTCAAGAGATAATTGTTTTGTACACCCAGACACAGGACATGAGTATAGGCTCAACCCATATGCAGACTGTAGGTCTAGGGATCTAATATACCTGGCTTTTTGCCAGGTATGCAGGTCACTTTATATAGGTAAGACAAATAGAAGCCTTAGAGAACGTGTCAGGGAGCATATATTTGTGATAAATAAAGAGGACGATCGCAATGCATTGGCTAGGCATGTCCTAAGTATAGGTACCATGCACAAATTAAAATTCAGTGTTCTAGAAATAATGAGAAAGACAGCTAGATTAGGTTACTTGAAGAATCGAACTGAGGAAAGTGAGAACAGATAGACATTAAGACTTCAGGCTCATGGAGGACATGGGCTCAATGAGAAAGTGGCATTAAAATCTTTTTTAGCAGCACGTTCATATGCACATTAGATAGTGTGCATAATCAAAAATGTTTTAATGTCTTTCTATTTTGGTTTAGCCATAGAGACATTGGTCATCACTTATAAGTTTTTAAATGTTTTTAATGTGTAGTTAAATTATATACAATATATGGTTTTAGATAGATTTGTATATGTAATACACAAACATCATGTTTCTCTTTATATTGAGAAGCAATGTGATGTTTTTTTGTTGTTAGTCTGTGTTTTTACTACAGAAGTAGGTTTTAAACAGATTGTAATTATATATATATTACTCATGACGCTATAGATTGTGCCTTGTCTGTGACTGGTTAACAATTGAAGGTAGCACTATCTGAATGAACTAGATGTGCTGTTGCAGTTGTTAAAGTCTGAGGAGGCGTTATTTAAACGTGAAAGCGTTTACTACCCACTGCAGTATTGTGATATTTCATTAAAGTCTTTTGGATTTTTATACATTTGCTGTGGCGAGCCTCATCTGTTCCTGTTCATATAAGTATTTGTTCTGACGAGTCTCCTTATCCAGGACTGTTTAGTTTTTTGACTGTTATTATTCATTTATTGAATTACAGTAGACAGGAGCGGCCTTGGTTCAACTGGTGCCCTAGGCAAAAGGGCTCCACGGCGCCCCCGCCACACCATCTGGTGCCCCCATCCTGGCCTACCTACACCAAATAAATACTGGAAAAGTGCCCCTGCTACAGCGGCGCCCTAGGTGGCCACCTAGTTGGCTTATGCCTAAGGCCGGCTATGACAGTAGACTCCCTGTATCTGGCCTGTCTTTAACCAGCCATCAATTTTCTGCTGTAGCCCTAGCAAAAGACAACATAGAAGAACAACACTTCTGCCTCTCCTGGCCTAAATAATGAGAGACATTTGAGTTTTAAACTCATATTCATTAGAAAAATGCATACTAACACAAATCCTGTTATTCTAGCTGATTTATAACTTATAAATGCTATTTTTTTATGCTTTTTCTGATTTTCAACCAAAAGGCTATTATTTATTATTAAATGTATCCTAGTTTTTTTACAATCATTGTATACCTTTTGGCCTTGGTCATGAATGAAAAGGGTCACTGGCCAGTGTGTTTACCTGGTTAACAAATGTTAATGATAGGGCAGGAGAGGATTGGAGTGAATGGCCTATGCCAGCTCACCCATTCTGGGTAGGGGGATGCAACTTGGCTCACTGCAGTAGCACTGCATGCAGGAGTGCTGGTGTATTATAGGAAGCAAGTAGAGCCTAGTATGCCCTCTCTACAAACAGTGTGCCTCTTGGTTGGGAGGTTGTGCATGCACTGAAGAATGCTTCCATCTCCCAAGTGTAGCAGTCACAGAGCTGACAAGCTGCCGACTGATTGGTGATAGGGGTGTCCTCAAGATCTGCAATTTGGCCTGTTCCCTAACAACCAACTCTTACCTCCATTGGGAAATGGATGGACAAGAGGACTGTCACTATGGTGAAGGAAAGCATGAGTCAGTTGGATTAAGGAAGGGAAGCCATTGGGCTGACCCTGCAGACTAGCAAGAAAATTTTAAAATAAAACTAAATTAAAATAAATAAATAAAAGGTGCTGCATGGCTAGAACAGAAAAATATATAGGAATGGTGGAAAACATTTAATAGTTAATAATGGATTACAGAATGGATTATTTTTCATGACATGTATCAGAGTATAATTGTTTGTGTGGTAGGTATATTTCAAAAGAACAAAAAGATGTTACCTGAGACCAGTCATATCTTTCAAGGATTAAACTGCTGTCATTAGAAGAACAAAAATAATGTGGAAAAATATTTAAAAGTTATTACTGAGAATGTCAAAGTAGTCTGAAAACGTTAAATGTATGAACCTTAACATTGCAATAGTCATAAAGAGGCAAGTACTGTTTTTGCATGGCTGTATCAGACTGAACAAAAGTGAATATTTATTAGTTGTGTTTATGTTTCCAAGATGCCATTTGCCACCCAACTTTGTTTGGAGAGAGTGTGGGCTCTTATAAAAGTGTCCCTTAGTAATGATGTATATTGAATTGTATGTTCATGCGTATACCCATATTCTTTGTTACTTAATTACTTGTGTGCAACAACCACAGCCATACCAGTAGATATGTGGTAAATATAGCTGTGTATGTGTGTTTTTGTATACATACATACATACATATATGCACACACACATGGTATATATTTGTATTTTATAAATATATAATGCATGTACAAGTATGTATGCATGTGTTGTTTGCGTAATATGGTTGCATGCAAGACAATGTCAATCTGTCTTTGCAGACCTAATCCCAGGTCAGGTCTACCTCCAATTTCTGTAACTGAAAGCCATGGCTTTGATACCTTGTCTCTTAAAACTGTCATAAAGCTTCTTCTCATTCTTTTTTCCCTCTGTGTTTGTCACCCAGTCTGTCTAATTAGTGGTATCTGCTGATGAACATTCAGGAGATAAGGATATTGGAAAAACAGCCTTAGGAATATACATATTTAAGGGCAAGCCACTAAAATGTCATTCTCCTGCAACTTGTTTGTAAATGATTGATGCTTCTTGATGTCAGTAGCATAGTAAGGGTGAGGGAAGGGGGCAATTGCCCAAGGTGCAAAATCTTACAGGGTGCAATCAAAAGTTCCTGCATTTAACCGAAATTCTGGTACAAGTTCTTTGTTTTTTTTTTGCTCTTTGAGTTGAAGAGCTGGGATGGGGTCAGTGTGTAGATGTGTAGAAGCCAATCACTACAAAAGTCCCTGTCATTTGAAGAGCTGAGGGAGAGTTTGATTTCACTACTGTAAGAATCCGAGAGCAATTTGCACCAATTGTCTTTCTACAATAAAAGATGAAGACTTTTTTTGCTCTTCACTTCTTGAAGAGCAGAGGGTGTATGGCACTGTTCTGGTGACTAGCACTGACGGTGTATGGCACTGTTCTGGTGACTGGCACTTACAGTGTATGGCACTGTTCTGGTGACTGGCACTAATGGTGTATGGCACTGTTCTGGTGACTGGCACTGGGCGCCAGCTACAGACCTACTCAAAGCAGTGGAGTCACCACTTTAGCTAAGGCATTTGACCTGGTGATTGACAGTATGATGGCTCGCTGGATTTGAAACAACAGTTTAATTGTGAAATTTGCAGCATATGGCCAGCTTTACCCCCTCCCATAATGAAGACGGCTTGGTATCTTGTGAATTTGAGCTTCCAATACATCTGGAAATTTAAAGAACTTATTTATTTTTGTCACACTTTGCCCATGCTGTCTACTGATCATAAGCCCCTCCTGGCCAATAGGCCCATTTGTCCCATCACTAGGAGCGGCTGTCATTAAGGCAGCTATCTAAGGTAATTAGCATTTTTTCCTGCAGGCCTTCATGCCCTTGCACACTTGGAAGTGCAAGGAAAGGGAGGATGCAATGGGTTGTCTGCAGCTGATATATCCTCACTTCCAAATGGGACATAGCCATCAAGCAGTCATGCTTACCAACACCAATGCATGGGAGGTGGTTTCCCTGTCTCCAGCAGGAAGACATCACTTATGCTGTGTATCTCCCTGAGTGCATACTATCCTCTCCACCCTCTTGAAGAGGTGAGTGACTCAACCCCTTCATTATTCTTCATATTTATCATTGTTGCATTAGCCTTAGCTATATGTGCTGTATCCTGCATAGGATTTAACGACTGGCCAGCTCCCAAAGCTTAAGGGCACCTTCTATGCACCAGAGCATCGATTAACCCAAGATGAACTGACTAAAAAGACAGGTGTGTGTGCCAAGCCCTTCAGAGCTTTCCTGCCACTGAAGAGTACGCTCCTCTGAGCACTTGAGGCTTGACAGTTGGCTTGTGCTGTTCCTTTGCTGACAGATAAGTTCCCTTTGGCAAAAAAACTTCCATTAAAAAAAAAAATTATTTGTTTATTAATCCCTTCCTATTCACTAATAGATTAGGTTCATAGATTAGTACTAGACCAATTGCCCTTGTGAGCCATTTTAAGCCTAGACAATTATCCCTTGTGAGATTCAAACCCTGCACCTTGTGTTTGTAAGGCAAACACCTTAACCATTAAGCCACCATCCCAACGACCCTCCCTTTAAATCAGATATACCTGTTTGCTGAATCTGTTCTAAGCTGTAGAGAGACTGATCTACTACAATACTGGGAAAAGATGCGTTTATTCTCAGTTAACTTCACTTTTCATTTAATATCTCTAATCTGTACAACTGTTTTTCCCACCCACCCCCACCCAGTTCTTGTGGCAGACTTAAGTCTTGGTGGCTTTGAGTTGCCCGCCTCCGGTATAGAGAGGATACTGGACACTGCCCCCCCCCCCCCAAGTCACATTACATCAGTTCATTCTACTGTTTATAGTGAGAACATGGCAAAGGCCCACCCCTTTAGCTTCTGAATATCGAATTCTCTCTCTTCACTTTCTACACAAAAAAAAAAAAAAACACACTGTTTCCTGCAACTAGTGTAGTCCAGATACAAATTTTCTGTATCCAGGACAGTTTGTAAGCTTCTGAGCAGTGCCAAAAAGTATGCTCTTCAATTTTTCCCTTAGATCTGCTAGTTTTCTCCTCTCCTCAGCCATGTCCTCTGCAGCTGTTGGGGTCCCCTCAGTGGCAAGGGAGAGACACGCCTGTCTGTCCTTGGAGAGGGAACAGGAAAGATTTCCCTGGGGAAACTGCTGCTTGTATTAATAACACTGTTGGAACATTTTTCCTGTCAAAAGCAAACAGAAAAACTAAACATGTATGTACTACTCTTCAAATTTCCTTAGGCAGGAGTAATTTACTGGGTCTGATTGAGGGTTTAATCCAGGTTATTGATCCTTTTGGTAAGATGGTTTCTGCCAAAAAAGTAGAGGGATATAACTACATTGCTACGGCTATTGTAGCAGTGATCATTTGAACGTCTGCTGTTGTTATACATTTACTTATCCGCTGTACTTTCCTTCCCCTCCTTGTCTTGCTCCTCTAGTGCTGAGGCACTAGTCAAACCCCCATTGTCTGGGTCACTGTCAGGGCTACTTCTCTTTGCACCATGGAGCCAGGCATCAGTCACTGTTTGTAGTGAAGTCAATGTATAACCATTATTTAGCCATTATTTACAAATGTATGACTTGGCATGAGTTAGTTTCTATAGGATTTGTTATAGCAGGTATTAAAACTACATGCAGATTATTCGAATGTTAAACAGGTGATGTTTGCTGCAAATAGTAAAGTATACTGATGTATCATTTTCTCGCCTTTTGTTATAGACCCTGGTCGAGTATGGAGCCAATGTCACCATTCAGAACCAAGCTGGAGAAAAGCCATCTCAGACTGCTGAGCATCATGGACACACTATGTGTTCACGGTACTTGGTGGTTGTAGAAACCTGCATGTCCTTAGCATCGCAAGTAGTGAAGTTAACTAAGCAACTAAAAGAGTGAGTTGTGGTGTTTTCATATATAAGATAAATGGTCTGCATCTTGTAATTTTATTAATGTAGCAAATAATAAACTCAAGTCATATTAGAATTTTTTAGTTCATATAACTTAAAACTGTTCTGACTGAAAGCGCAGTTCTATTGCTGACAAATTGTGTTCTGTTTTAAAGTTAGGGTAGCTGCTCATTAACCTGTACAGGTAAATGACCAAGTCATTGCTGTGTTAAGAGTTCTTGTCTTGTGTAACTAATAGGACTGATGCTAGGACCACTCAACAGGTAAAGCTTTTCCAGGCTGCCTGGAGCCCTATCCCTTTCCAGTCCTGCAACATTCATGCTAGACTCAAAAGTTGTTTTTTTTTTTTTTTTTTTGCAGTCCTTTGTTTCAGGTTGTGTGGAAAACAGTACAAAGCTGTTTACTGACATTTCAGCAGATTTACCATTGTTCTTTTGTTTCAACTTCAGCTTGCATGAGTGAGTTATCCAAATGCTTTTCTTGTATTTTTCTCTTTTTGGTATTTTATTACTTGGTGTGTTGTAATCCCTAGCTGAACCTAAAAAACATCTAGATGGATCAGTGTTATATCCCATCTAACAAAGAAGTATTTCATTGTGGGATTCTGTTTTCTGAATTTTTGTGTCCTGGCAGAAAGCTTTCTACATTTCTGTACTATTGGCAGTGGCGGCTGGTGACTTCAAATTAAAGGGGGCTGCAGGAGACAGCTGAATGGGTGGGGCTAATGGAAAGGGATGTGACCAACTAGAAAGGGGTGGAACTATGCTCAAAACCACAACAACTGGAACTTTAATTAAATATGCTGCCCTGGGTGCCAAACCATCATTACGAAAGTCCAGTCAAGACAAACTGAAGTGTAGAAGAAAAATATTTCAATGCATTGGCTACATGACAACTTACTTAATGTCTAGATGGAAACACAAAGGTTGTGATGGATGAAAAAAAATACATTACTGGAATGCCAGTCAAAATAAAGTATAAAAAAAAAAAAAACAAGCAGCACTCAACTCAAACCACTTCTCCTTGCACTGCAGTTCTAATTATAACTTATATTCAGCTTTATAAAATTACTAAGTAACATGCTGAAAGTAGCAGTCTCTGTGTGGTACCCCCTCTTGTAAAAATGTTTCTTATCCAAAAAAGACCTGCTGCCTGATAACAACTATCTACTTGTTTCATGGGGAAGGCATGATCAAAGTAAAAATGAACAGCAAACAGGAAACAAGCTCAAGATAAATTGCTTAAAGGATTACTGCACAGGTTATGGACCACACATGGTAGATTGGTATTCTGTTTAGTTTACGGGTAAAGCCTGCAAAGATGATCGCAAGTCTCTAACAAATGTAATGAGCTTCTGAAAATACTGTAATCCTGTCCTTTATTACAAATGCTGTCATATGCATTTCAATACTTAAGGCTTATATGTTATCTAGTTATGTAAATATTCTCTGCATGACAACAACGAAAAGGCTTTCAGTGTTGGCAATTCTTTAACAGTATGCTTATTAAAGCTTACTTGCATCTTACAATCTCCGACAATCTTACCTGATGGTCATTAAAGCATTGCTACTTAAAGACAGAGCAACAGGGCACTGCGACAGCATGCATTTTCTGAATAATAAGAAGCATAAATCAACAGTATAAAAATCTGACAGAAAACCAGAACATTCTGCAAAATCAAGGACAGATGAAAAGCCACGGTCGTACTTGTGGTCTACCTTGGATGGGGGAATACTCTGCACACATACACTGCATAACTGCTCCTTGCCTTATCTGGACACATCCAGAGCAACTACAATGGGGAGTGGGGTGCAACAAGTTATGTCACAATTTGAAATGCCTCTGGCTGACAGTGATGGCTCTGATATTCTTACCTCACCATCTCAGAGCAAGAAATCTGGACAAACCCATACATAGAAATGGGACACAGGCCCAAAAATAAGGACAATTTTTAAATATTGCTCTTATAAACTTAGAAAGTAGTAGGTCTTGCATTAGTATGAATTTTCTGAAGGGTATGAAATCTGAAACTCAAATGTCTGCCATTATTTTCTAACTTCAATCTTTAATGATTTGCCACTAATTTGCCAGAAAACCACAATTTTATGAAAAACAGACCAATGATGTGATGCAAAAATATAAAATTGCCACACAATACAGCTGGGAACCTGTCAAAGAAAGGACACCTTTTTAATATTAGTACTGTTAACTTGAGCAGCTGACAAAATAATAGCATCTACATGCATTTCTGAAATAAAAGTAATCTATAACTCTGATCATTACAGTTATTTATAATTGTAAACCCTCCACGTTTTCTTCCAAAATTGCCATTTTGCGGAGGGATTATTAGGGGAGAGCAACATTTTGAGCCAAAATTGGGGAGAGTTGAGAGGTTTGGATATTCCTAGTTATACAAAGTGATTTATTTGCACGTACCGCTCAACCTCTTATGTTCATAGGTTCATAGGTAGGTACTAGGCTGTTAGGCCTAGGGCCTATAAAAGTCTAGCCAAAAAGGTACCCAGGCTTTCGCCACCCAAGAAAATGATTTTCCTGTGCCCCTGTCGAGCAGAGCCACTGAAGTGATCCCTGGTATGAATTTCCTATTTCCCATCCAATCATCAAGATTTTTCTTGAAGAGTGCTAATGAGGAGCTCTGTTTGACATAGATAGTTAGTCTGTTCCAGAGTATGGGAAGTCTCTGGGACAGGAATCTATCCTTCCAGCATGTTCTGTTTATTGTGGTGACAAGGTTCAGGTCCCTTGAGCATGTAGCTCGGAGGGATTGGGATTTCTTTAAGTGGAGCATGTCCAATAGCTCTGGGTTTGACATAGCTTTCTATGTTAGGCAGAGATCACCTCTGTGTAGGCGATATGCGATGAAGTAAAGCTGGAGTTTTTTGAGACGGTCTGCGTAGGGCATCTGTTTGAGGCCAGTAATCCTCTTTGTGAGGTATTTCTGTGGTCTTTCCAGTTGTTATAGATGTCTTGTGAGGTGCATACCAAAAGAGGTGTTGTACTCTACAATGGGTCTAATGAGTGATGAGTAGAGGGGAACAATGACCTCTTTTTTTCTGGATGAGAAACCTTTTGTGATGAGGTGAGCCACGTTGAAGGATTTCCTGACCACTGTGGTGATGTGATTATCAAAGGAGAGACTACTGTCCACCTGTGTTCCAAGGTCTCTTATCACATTTTCAGCATTAAGTAGACTATCACTTATGTGGTAGTTCATGGATACAGAGTTTTTACCAAAGGGGATGACTATACACTTTTTGGCATTGAGCTTCAGGCCATGGCTTTGACACCAGGCATCTGTCTCAGTGAGGCCGTTTTGTAGTATGTCCACATCGTTAGGAGTTTCGATTATGGCTCCTAGTTTGCAGTCATCTGCAAACTTTGTTAGCCAAAGAACTTCTATGTTAGCCTGTACTTTAGAGAAGTAGATACCAAACAGGAGAGGACCCAGGACTGAACCCTGTAGTACTCCACTTGTCATTGGTCTGAAGTCGGATTTGGAGTCTGCTACTTTCACAGTGTAGTTCTGTCCATGAGCCAGTTGGCAACCTATCTTGTGACATAGGGATTTATACCCAGTTTAGTGAGTTTATCTATAATTCCAGAGTGGGGGATGGTGTCAAAAGCCTTGGCGAGATCTAGATAAGCTGTATGAACCACCTTACCCTCATCTATGGCTTTGGTGACTGCTTCAAATAAGTCATTTGGGTTTAGGAGACATGATCTGCCTTTTACAAACCTGAACTGGGTAGGGTCCAGAGTTTGGAGATTACCAATGTCTTTGTTTATGAATTCCATGATAATACATTCCATGGCCTTGCAGACTGGGCTCATCGGGCTAATGGGGCGGTAGTTCCCGGGGTCCGTCATGGCTCCCCCTTTGTGGAGAGGGATAACCGTCGTGGTGCGCCATTCAGTGGGCATAAAGCCTGAGGTGAGGCTATGATTGAACATGGTACTTAGGTAGGGTGCCAGTTCATTCTGTAGTTCGTGTAGATTGCTGCCTGGGATATTGTCAGGTCCCATGGATGCTGTGTTCTTGGCTTTGGAGAGTGTGTTTTTTACCTGTGCAGCCATGATTACAGGAACTTTGCATTCTTCCAGTATAGAGATGGGCCCTCAGGGGGTGAGAGGGGGGTAAAGTTAGCACTGAACCTATCTGCCAGGATGTTGGCAATGTTAGTTGGTTCTGTATATTTAGTGCCATTGTGCTGTAACTCAGTGCAGATCTGAGTGTTGCCATTGAGATTCTTGATATAGCTATTGAATGCTTTGTGGTTGTCTTTAGAGTCAGTGGCAATTTTGTTTTCGTAACTAGCTTTGGAGGATTTTATGAGGGATCTCAGCTTCTTACTGAGGTTGACCAGGGAGTTCCTCCAGTCATAGGATTTGACTCTTTTTTTGCAACAGTTTCCTTCTTCTGTTGTAGAGTTTGTTTATGGCAGAGGACCACCAGATTTCTTCCTTTTTCTGGAAGATAGCATCTTGGTTCTATTAGGGATAGCATGATCTATGCACTCGTGTAAGTGCTTATAAAGTGCATTTGTGTAGGATTCAGCAGTTGTACCTCTATTGTCCATTTGCATGGGTGTCATGAAGTTTGCCACTTCTGTCTTAAGAAATGTGAAGTTGGCTTTGGAGAAGTTTTGTACGGTGGTTTCCCTAATTGGGGGTGGGGGCGGGATGTGGATGTCTAGGGTGATTAGCTTGTGGTCAGATCTGACCAATGAGGAATTGACCTCTGGTGTGGAACACCGGTTGCCCATGTTGGTAATGACCAGGTCTAGGATATTGCTGCCCCTGGTGAGGGTGTGAATAAGTTGATCCAAGGCATTGGAATTTATGAATTCCAGAAAACGTTGAGCAAAAGAGCTGGTACATGAGTAGTTTTCCCAGTTAATGGTGAGGTAGTTGAAATCGCCCATTATTAGGGTGTTGGGTTGTACCCTAATAATTTCCAGTGTATCCAGAAATGAGGAGTGAGAATCCTGGGGCATGGTGGGGGGTCTGTAGCAAGCTACAGTTTGGATTGCGGTCTTACCCAGAGTTAGTTGCACTTGGATAATCTCGGATGCATTATGCTGTGCAACTAGCCTGGAGGTGTGGATATCCTTAATGAATATGGACACGTCTCCACCTTTAGTGCTTCGTTCTGGGTTAGGTGGCCAAAAGGTGTGATATGAATTATAGCCTGGTAATGCAGGGGTGCTCTCTGGAACTTTGAACCAGGTCTCTGTCACTGCACAGATGTCGATGTTCTCCATTTTAAGGAGTGTCTCGAGTGAGTGCATTTTGAGGTTTAGACTTCTAGCATTGAGTAGCATTACCCTCAGATTTTGCTTGCTTGTACCTGTTATGGTGGTGAATTTGTCATGTGAACCTTGCCTAAAAAAGGCACTATATGGGTGGCAAGAGCCTTAGCCAGTATCCGGAATCTCAAGGGCGACAGGTGCAGGCCATCTCTGGCAAAGCATCATGGTCTGTCCATCATGTCGTCCCAGGCAGGCAAATACTGGATCCCCTTAGAATGACACCAGAAGCTTAGCCAATTGTTGAAGTCAATCATTTTGTCCTTGTACTGTGGTATCATTCTGGGTGATGGCAGGATACTACTCAGGGCTAGGGTCATATCTGCCTGGGCTACAAGATCGGAGAGCTCCTCCATGTCTCTTTTCATGCAGTCCAGGGAGGTACATCTCAGGTCATTCACACCAACATGGACAATGACCGTGTCATATTTGTACTTGTTGTGGAGTGACCTGAGTGCGTGCGTTATGTGGCAGATCCTTGCACCTGACAGTAACTTTCTCCGTGTTTAGCCTGGTGAGTGGAACATCAGTGTGCCTGACTATAGAGTCACTTATGACTAGAGTGTTGGGTGCATTATGCCTTATGGGCTGTGGTTGAGTGGCACACTGAGTTTGTGGGCTGTGTGTCATTTGGGTTGTGTTGGGGGTGAAGTTTGCTTGCGTTTCTGCTTTGGAGGTCCCTAATGCTTGGGCAGGTTTTTATTGAGAGCCTCCGCAAATGTAGGTGTGTGTTTTGTGTTTCTATGTGTGTTTTGGTGGTGTAAGTTTTGAGGGACTATGTGATGAGTGTGGTGTGGTGCAAGTGTTTACCTTTTCCTCTTGCCTGTCTAGTCCGGTCTTGGGTGAAGAGACCTTTGCTTCCAGTTTATCTATATAAGTGCATCTCTCACAGGTTGTAGTGCAGGAAATCTGGACAAGGCCAAATATATTGGGGATCATACAAACAGTACTAAAAATTGTTCT
The DNA here is from genome assembly GCF_019279795.1 of Protopterus annectens. NCBI lineage: Eukaryota > Metazoa > Chordata > Ceratodontiformes > Protopteridae > Protopterus > Protopterus annectens. The sequence continues at coordinate 267,567,869 of NC_056728.1, forward strand.
TGTATAAACTTAAATCAGTTAATAGAGTAACAGGTCTTGCTTTAGCATGCATTTTTCTGAAGGTTATGATGTCTGAAACTCAATGTCTGTCATTATTTATTGACTTCATTCTTAAATGATTTGCCAGAAAAACAAAAGGTTTATGAGGAACAAACCAAAAATAAGAAACAAAAATATATTCATTCTGCAAAAATCTGAACAGTTGAGAGGTATAGTTCAGCTGGGGCCATTAGAGTTTGCTGCCCTTCCCCCTCTCACAAAATCATGGTCGAATGGAGCCTCCCTCCTGCAGCCATTCCAGTGTCCCATTCCATGGTTATTTCGCCCCATTTACCATAAACACTGTAATGTGCATACTGCTTTACTTCTGCGATGATTTGGATTTCATTTGAAAGTTTTATTTTGCATTTTACAGCACAAACTTTAATAGATATCTGCTAAACAAAGCAATGCAGTCTCACAATGAAAATAGACTTAACATTAAAACTTCTCTGCCCTTGAAACTCACATTCATTGAAACAGCATTGAAGCCCACATTCAAAGAAAATATATTTTGCCAGTGGCAGATAAAGATTAACTTTGAGCTGTTTTCAAATCATAGGCCCCTTGAACATGAAACATACACGTGCTCTTTGATACACCTTCCTGATTGTATTAAATTATATTCCTTGTACAATACAGTACAGTTGTTAGAGGGCATTTTAAATTTATTGTTTTGAACATTTTTCCAGTAAACAATGAAACAAAATGCATGCACCATTAACGACAAAACTGCCCAATGGTAACAGGTTTATAGTTACTAGGTATCTTTGCCAAAAAGGACTGCAGCATCCACCCCCCTTTACAACACAGTACAGTATCAGCAATGCATTTACCTACTGTGGGAATAGAATCCACAGCTTTCTGCATCAAAAGCAAGTACACTACCTGTTGTATTATTAACAGTGCAATCAGCCTCAGCATAAGCAGCACTAAACTTTTGTTCTCCTGCAGCTCTCAGCTCCTTGTAAAATCTGATCGACAGTCAGCTGTATCTCTGAACTTTGCAGCACAAGAAATATGGAAAAAGCCAAAATTTATGGGGGGGGGGGACAAAAGCCCAAAACCCAGGGCCACATTTTAAACATTGCTTGTATAATGTTGGAAAGGTGCTAGAATAAAATGCTGTGTTACCACCAAATATTTCCCTGCCTAGTCTTGAACCCAGGGGAACCCTGTGCAAAACAGTCAGAGCAACATACCACTGTGCCAAATCATCTGTTTTGTGAAAGAGAGGAAGACTGAAACTTAAATGTCTACCATTTAGTGAATTCAGTTCTCACCATAGCTGTCAACCTGTTGCACAAAACACATGAACAAAGCCAATAATGGGGGAATACAGCCCCCAAACATATTCAGTGAATTCAGTTCTCACCATAGCTGTCAACCGTAGCACAAAAAACCTGGACAAAGCCAATAATGGGGGAATACAGTCCCACAAATAGGGACAAATTTCAATTATCCATGTTATAAGCCCGGAAAATTGCTAGAATAAAAGGTTTTGTGTTACCATGTACTTTCTGAAGAATATGAAGTCTGAAATTCAAATGCCTGTTATTTTTGTTTAACATTTGTTAACCAGGAAAGTTTGACTTGGAACAAAAGCCAATTTGCAGCAGAGCAGAGAGAAATACTCCAGACCCATGTTCTTTGTAAGATGGGAGGACATGCAGATTCCACACAGAAGGCACCCTAGCCAATAATCAAACAAGAGAACCTGTAGCTGTCAGGCAACAATGCTACCAGTGCACCACAGCACTACTGACTTTATAAGGAAAAACAAACATGCAGAAACCACAGATTTTATGAGGAACAGAACAAATGTGAGGCAAACATCTGCAAATGCTTTACAAATGGTGGTGGGTAGGGAATGCAGGCCCTTGCTACCTGCATCAAAGTTGCAGTGTTCATGCCTGAGTATTCTCTACCCACCACCATGTGCTCTCTCTCTAGCCAACAGTATGTAGCAAGTGGGGCATTTCACACACACACAACAACATGGGAAAACACAGTTTAAACATAGTACTTGAGCTGAAATTAAATTGCTGTTGGTTGTTTTGGCTCAGAATCAAAAGCTTTATAACAATGCGGTCACTGTAGCGACTGAACAAACCATAATGCTGTCTGAATGATAATTTTTTTTTAACATTCAAGACTTTCTTCTGTGTCCTAATTTTGACTTGATTGAAGTCTGATAGCAATTTAAGGTGTCAGTCTGTACTCTAACTGAAGTTCCTATCCAGATAAGAAGAGACTATGAATGGTGATGAAATTAGAAAAAAATTGATAAAGCAGTGTATATGCAAATATATTAAATTCCAGTTTGCTCAATGCTTCAGGCAATTAAAAGAGACTGAGCTAACAACTTATGATTTAAAAAATGCCAGGGCTCATTTTATTATTACACAGATGGAAAGTATAGGGAGGCTATGTTTTTGCAGCTGGGCCCTCTCCTATGCTATGCTGGGTTAGCAAGGGCCTAATCTAGCCCCCTTGAGGGCACCATGAAACTAAAAAGAAAAATTATCTCACAGTTCTGACAACTGCCAACCCTGATTACTTGGAACCACTCAACTTCTCTGTTTTTCTTTGCTTTCTTCTCATTCTTTGGCTCAAGTGTAGTACATTCAAGCCAGTAGGAGAAAGAGACTTCCTGGAGCTAAACAGCACAGTCTTTTCAAGCTACTACAGCTCAGCTCATAAGATGGCAAGCACAGGAGCATAAAGATGGTATGGCTCATTACTGCAAGGACTAGTATGGCTCATAACTATGGTAGTGGCAATACTGGGCCAGTACTGCATGGCAAGGAATGATTGCAGGTGTGTGTGTGAGTGTGTGTGTGTGTGTGTGTGTGTGTGTGTGTGTGTGTGTGTGTGTGTGTGTGTGTGTGTGTGTGCGTGTGTGTGTGTGTGTGTGTGTGTGTGTGTGTGTGTGTGTGTGTGTGTGTGTGTGTGTGTGTGTGTGTGTGTGTGTGTTTGTGTGTATATACTATAGTTGGATGACCTATGTTACCTTGTGATATGGGAATGCAGTCATCCAGTTTCATAGCTTTTTATTGTTCAGAAAATATAGCATTTCTTTTTGTTTCATATTTATGCCATCTTATGCTGGGCATTAGGGTTTTGTAGTTTATGTTGTTCAAAAAATTCAACATCTTTCTTTGCCTCCTATTTATGCCAGCCTATGCTGCCATGAGAGTTTCATAGTTCTTGTTCAGAAAATGCAACATATTTTTGCCTCATATTTATATACTGTCTTTTTTTTAATTGTTTATTAACATATTAAACCCCCTTGTTAGAAAAACAGAGATAGAACAAATCAAACCCTGTATGTCTGCCTACAGGAATCAGTTCATTATGAAATTATAGCCTTACTCCTCTATACTAACCGACTGACCTTCATGAAATTCTTCCTTTTCTAATTGCATCCACACACACACACACACACACACACACACACACACACACACGCACACACACACACGCACACACACACACACACACACACACACACACACACACACACACACACACACACACACACACACACACACACACACACACACACACACACACACCTCCAGTCTTCTATTACACACTACCTGAAGCAATTATCCAGTCTTCTGTTCATCCCCTGAAAGCTCCACACACACGCAGAAGCAATAATCCAGTCTTCCATTCCCCCTGAAAGCAAGCTCCTCAGTTCAGTAGATACTCCAGTCTTTGTCCCCTGAAGCAAGCTCTTCTCCTTGGTAGTCTTCTCCTCAGCCTGCACAAGCTAACAGCCGGCTTCCCGTTAAGCTGGCTCCCTGAGAATAGGCTGTAGGCTCCAGCCAGCAGACAACGCAGTCTGGTTTCCTCCTCTTCTGTGCAGTGATGACCGCACAGACTTCTGGGCTGCAGGGCAGAGATGCCTTTCTCCTCTATCCGGACTGCATAACACAGCAGTCTTAAGTTATCTGAGTACCAGGAACTCCAAGCATGCATGCGTGGAGTTCCGGGACTTGCATTTTTTTTTTTTTAATTTCTTCTTTCTTTTCTACAGGTGGGGAGAGCTCCGGGACTCGCATTTTTTTTTTTTAATTTCTTCTTTCTTTTCTCCAGGTGCAGGGGCTGCAGTCCTGCAGTCCTATAGCACAAGCCGCCCCTGACTATTGGGCATTGGCCGACATCTCACAAGGTCTCCACACTTTTCTGAAAATATGCCAATGATAGGACTTTTCTACTTACTAAAAGACATAAGTAAAGTGTAATGTCCGTCTTGGTGAAGGTCTTCAACACTTGAAAGTGTATATTTTGCTAGAATTTTCAACTCAGTAATTTTTCACAGATGTAGCCATAAGTTAAAGGTCAATTTCTGATAAAGGTCTTGCCTGTGAAGCCTACTGTTGACCTAGGAGGGCCATCACATTCCTCACAACCATCTTTCTCTAGATCAATTAAAATTAAATCTGAAAGGAGAACATCCTCTTCATTCCTTGGTAACACAAATAAGAAATCTCAATCTACCTGTTTTCAGATTTTTCTCCCAGCTAGTTCATCTGCTACAACAGCAGAGTCTTCTGTTCAGAAAGGGAATGTAAATGAAATGGCTGTTATAATACTGACTGTTGTAATATGTTGAATGTGTTGCCTCTGAAGATTCCACTCCCATAATTCCTGCTATTGACTCAAGGCAAGTGACCCCTAGATCAGTTCTTTCTCCTCTTCTGCCTTATTTGGATCATGATAGGTTGGCAGAAGCTCTTTAAAGAATCTAAACTGGAGATCTGGAGCTTCATTATACATCCCTTCTGTTCTGTGGTGTTGACATTGTGCGACCAGAGTAGTTTCTCCCTAGCACTTTTATCACTGGTACCTCTGCCTCCTTCCCTGGTAATACAGTTTTTGTGGTTGGCACCTGTGATTAGGCTGCCAGTGCCACTGACTGTATTATTGGTCCAATACTGACATAGCCTCCTCCACCATCCTTATACCCGTCTCTGGTGCCACTGGTATCAGTTATTTCACAAATGAAGATTATGTTGACATCAGCCCTGTCATTGTCTATTCTCCTATTGGTATTCCTAGCATCATTCCTGGTGTGGGGGTTCCAACACCTGGTCTTTGTTTCCTTTGACATCAGCCGTTCCAACATTGATACTTTTGATGTTGGAGGTTAAGCCACTCCCTTATGACCTAAAGAGCATGCTGCTCAAACCTGATGAAGCTCTATGGGTGTAAAAGATTTTTATATTGTATAATATTGGCAGGTTTGTTATGTTTTTTTTTTTCATTTGTTTTAATAAAGAGTTTTCCTACATGTTTTCTTGACTTCTGCATTCTTTGTGAATGTACTCTTTCTTTCTTCATTTCTGGCCCGAATACAGATCCCAGTACAGAGGCATTTAGGTCTATCAGGCAGCTACAACAACACAGGTGGTCCACAGGACTTTTGCAGTGTTTCCTGATCAGATCTTTCACTAAATGGATCCTTTATACATCTGACTTGCAACCCTCTGCCAAAACACTTAAAAATCATAGCTAAATGTAGCTAAAACCACGCATATTGAATTGTGTGTGTGGAATCCCATGGAAGACCTGGATGAGGAAGAATGAGGAAGAGCAGCAGAAGCTGATTCAAGAGTGAGGGCATGATCAGCTGACTTCATCCCCCCACTGTGTAGACAGCAGTAGGCCTTCAGGATTTTTCCTTGGGGTTTTCTCCCTTGTTGTAAACGCTTAAAGATGCCACCATGTTGACTTGGGTAAACCTGAATACAGTAGTCCCAGTACCTAACCCCATCCAAAAAAAATAGTCTTTCACTTGGACAACTCCACATCTTGATCATCATAGGGCTAGTAAGTATCTAGTCATCCAGTTCAGTGCCAAACATTACCAGTTTAGGACTCTGCATTCAGTCTCACTTTTGATCCCTGGATGTTTACCAAGTGCATGTCTATAGTAGCTGCACACCAGAGACTGTTGAATGCCAGGATCTTCCCTCATCTTGATGAACTGCTCCTTCCTGATCCCTCTTTGAAGAGTGTAGCACAACAGAGGGGGTCTGTACTGACATTGTTTCATTTCCAGGGGATTATTGTCAACCTTCCAAGTCACACTTTCTTTTGGTTCAGACTTTGCTTTTCATCACATGTACTCTAGGTACAGCTCTTTGTTAGGCCTTCCTGCTCTGGGACGGGTTACTTGTTCTGCAGTAAATGGTAGCTCTAATTCACTCTTTTCAATTTCAGATTGTCAAACCTTATGGCAGCAGCAGCTGTTATGGCACCCCTTGCCAGGCTACATATGAGATTGGACTAGATACATTAGTCCTATAATCTTGATCCTCTGTCTTTCCAAGTAAACATATCTAACTTTTGCATGTCCAGTGTTCAGTAGTGGTTGAATCCCACCTAATGGGTGAAAGTACTTTGCATTCACAAACTCTTCAGTGAATTTCTCAACTTCTGAGTGAGAAAATTCTGGATAAGCCAGAAGCAGTGGAGAGCAAAAACCCCAAATCAAAGACAGCTTTTAAATATTGGTCCTATAAAGTTAGTTGCTAGAATAACAGATTTTGCATTAGCGTGCATTTTATGAAGTATTGAAACTGAAATGTCTGTTAGTATTTATTGACTTCAGTCTTCAACAATTTGCTGGAAAACCACAAATTTTATGTGGAGCAGATGAAAAATATGAGGAGAAAATCTGGACAGAAATCTCATGGACCCACACAAATGGAAACTGGAACCAAAAATATTCAACCTCTTGAGGAACAAATGGGGGACTCCAGAGGTAGACCTGTTTGCCTCCCCTCAGAACTACCAGTTGGACAAGTTCTGCACAAGGACTTCCCACAGTCAAGCTTGGAAAGTGGATGCCATGTCCTTTACCTGGGAAAGCCTCTCGGTTTATGCCTTTCCCCCTCTGCCTCTCCTCTCGAAGGTTCTGCAAAAGATCAAACAGGACAAGCCAAGGACAATACTGATTGCATCAGACTGGCCGTGCCAGCACTGGTACCCCCTCTTGCACAGTGTGTCACTGCTGGAATTGTGGCACCTGCCTCAGACCCCTTCTCTGCTGTCACAGCAGGCAGGCTAGATTCTGCACCCTCAGCTTCAAACCCTGAACATTGCAGCCTGGCTAATTCCTTGTGCTGTCCAATAGCATCCCTCAATAAGCAGGTGCTAGATGTCATTCTGGAGGCAAGGAGGCCTAGTACTAGAAAATCCTATGCGGAAAAGTGGAAAAGATACTGTTCCTGGAGCCAGACTCGGTATGGGCACAACGGTACCCAGCTTACCTCATATTCTTCAGTACTTAACAGAAATGCTCCATAAGGGCCTATCCTTCTCGTCAATTAAAATTCATGCTTCTGCCATTTCAGCACATTATAATACTGAGCCACCACTCTTCTCTCACCCCCTGCTAAAGCAATTCCTTAGAGGGGCAAAAAATTTAAGACCCCCCCCCCTCCCCCAGGAGAGCCACTACTCCAGCCTGGGACCTTAACTTTGTATTGGAAAAGCTCACTCGACCTCCCTTTGAGCCAGCTGCAACTGCAGAGTTGAAAGTCCTTTCTTGGAAAACAGCCTTCCTTCTAGCCTTCACTTCAGCAAGAAGAGTGTCTGAATTACAGGCCCTCATGGCAGTGGAGCCCTTCATTATCTTCTATGCAGACAGGGTTTCCCTCAGGTCCAATCTTTCTTTTATGCCCAAGGTGGTGTCTAGTGTGGCCCTAAACCAGTCCATTCATTTGCCTACTTTTTTCCCTAATCCACAAAACAAAGGAGAACAAATACTGCACTCTCTGGATGTGCACAGACAACTTAGATTTTATTTGGACAGGACTACGCCTCTCAGAAAATCTGAACAGTTGCTAGTTGGCTTTGCTGCAGGGGCAGAGGGGAAGGCCATTTCAAAGCAAACCATTTCTAAATGGATAGCCCATTGCATTCATTTCTGCTACAAGCAACATGGAAAATCTACCCCACAGGGGATAAGATCACATTCCACCAGGGCTGCAGCTACCTCTACAGCCTTTCTCAGAGGAGTCCCTACCAGGGACATTCTAGAAGCTGCTACCTGGAGCTCTGTACATACCTTCACCAAGCATTACCACATGCTTATTTTTTCTAAATTTGCCACCGCAGTCTTGCAGGGCTTAATAGCTGGCCCTAATGCTCTTTAACTTCCTCCTCCCTTCCTTAGCTTTGGGAATCAACCCAAATGTGATGACTGCAACAGTGAAATACGAAAAACATAGTACAGTTGTGTACACATCATAAATGTAGATGTTTGTGTGTATTCACTGTTGCAGTCCTGGTTACCCTCCCTCCAGCCCCCTGATTTCTCTTGGTTCTAACTTTCCTTCTTGTTTAGTGTATTTAAGTTTTCTGGTGTATTTGCTTTTTGATGGAGGTGTACCATAACATATAATTGCTTCCCATTGTGGGGGGTACCTGACATCTGTGGCAAGAAAAACTGATGTAATGGCATCAACTGCATGTTTTATACCCCTGACGACCTGATGTCATGGAAGAAGAGACAGCATCCAATGCAGGAATCCAAGACTCTGGTATTCAGGCTGGCTGAGGGCTACCTGCAGGCAGATAACCCAAATGTGATGACTGCAACAGTGAATACACTCGAACATCTACATTTATAGTAAGTGTACACAACTGTACTTTCCTCCTACATGTACTGTTTATTTCTTAAGCAAAGTTGAAATCCTTAGATCAAGTAATTCTGATGCTATTCATTTTGCAGATTTGAAAAAGCCCATCAGAAGGGGATCCAAAAATGTCTTGTATGCCAGGCACATATTGCCTCTCAACAGTCTGTAGGAAATAGCTCTCTACTGAAATGTCGGCATTTGAAATTCCTAGTGCTAAGAAACTGAAATAAAAGAAGATTGCTCTTTTCTTTTAAACTTTTTTTTTTGCAGAGGGCAAACCTCCTGTACCTCCCAGTGTGGGAGGCATGCCCCCACACCCCCAAACTTATATATAACAACTCAGAGTTCACCATACCTTGGAGAAAAGGGAATATTCTGTTATGTTCTGTTATATTCTGTTATTCATAGCTCTGTTGCTGCCATGATCGCTTTCTAGGCCTGTTTTTTGGTTATATAGTGTACCTTCTTAGCTGTGTTTTGGTGGTCTGATTGTGGATGAATATTGCTATGGTGTATCTTTAATTAAGCCGCTTAACAGCTCACAATGTGCTCCCAGGAATTAATACAAACACAGGTAGTTTACAATTGATGTGACTAGTTTGCACCATTCAAAGACGCCCAGAACTTATGCCTATGTTGTAAGGGTACACTGCAACTGTATTCTTCCCTTGAAGTTAGATTCAACAAGGCGTTATACTCGCGCCTGTTAATAAGCGCAGTATCTGTGCTTATGCCCTTAGGGAATATCGAAAGTGAATCACGCCTACTGTTTTGGATTAAAGGCTGCGTGTATAATGGTTAAGGTACAATCAGCTAACGTGTCTATTTCGCTCCTTTTTTAGCCCATACTATATACTTGTGGCTGAATATCAGACACATAGTTGCCCACACACTAATCAACTGTGCTTCTAGTTAAGCCAATTGATCCTTATCTGAACAGGGCCAGTTCCACCAGTAATCTCTCAGGGGTTATATAAGACAAGGTATGCTAAACGAGCTCCAACCAAGTTTTTTGCACTGACTGAACCTTGTGTAGATCTAGAACTTTTGCCACCGGATGAATAGTACGCCGGAATCGGTGATATCCCCAATAAATCCTGCTCTCAGAGATTTCTCGGTGGTGACTGCTATTTTTCCTTTAATATATTTTAAAACTTTCTAACACTACTATTAAAAGATACTAAATGTTTGCAGAACAACAGTAGCTATTTAGCGTGCCCATTCGCTATTGGGCACACAATTTGAAACAAAATTTGATACAGTGCCTCCTAAGTGCCTACCCTAACCAGTGGATACAGTAACAAGTCTAACTCCACTCCAGAAGGTAGGAAATGGCTTTATAAACTAAACCGCTCTGTGAGTGCCGATTCTTTATAGAACATTAATAAGTGCTTAAAGGTCCTTTATAAAACATTAATAAGTGCTGATCGGTTTATTATAGCACCACCCAAGTGCTTTTCCTTACCTGAGGACCTCTGAGACATATCTAAGTCCTCAGTCAAAAGGCAGACATCGGATGTATTTTGTACTCCATTTCTCAGCACAATAATTCATTATCATACAAAACAAGGCTACTGCAATGCCTCCTGAGTGCTTACCCTTACCAGGAGAATATTTCTCATATTCTCATCCTCCCTTAAATATCAGTAAAGGGCTCTTAAATACACAAGATACACATAGAGAATAATAAAGGGCTAGGACTAAATGTACCCCCCTCCAACAGTGCTAACAAAAGGGGCTGATTATTTGTTGTTTTAAAGTTGTCTTATATTGCTGCTGGCAAGTCTCTATAAGTATTTACAAACTCTGATGAAATTAGCTTTTCTGCTGTTGTTGAATAGAGCACAATTGCTTTAATTGCTTTCTATGTTTACTGGCTGATAACTACTGTTCTATAATGTCTTATATTGCTGCTGACAAAGTCCTTATTTGTATTTATAAACTCTGATTTAATTAGTTTATCTACTGCTACTAATTAGAACAGAATTTGTTTTATTTTTTTAACTGCTGTTTATATATAAATATATATATATATATATATATATATATATATATATATATATATATATATATATATATATATATATATATTGTTATACAAAAGGGGAACACAAGTGCTGCATCATATAATCTTGAGTTGCTGCTACCAAAGACTTAATATGTATTACTGCTAACCAGCTCTTATGTCCATGCGTATGACTGTTAATCTCACTATGCATATGTTTTTTTTTTTTTAAATGTATATTGGATACTACAAGAATTGTGTCAGGGTTTGATTACCGTTATTTTGAGAAGTTCTACCTTGCTTTTTTATCTATGTCTCTTATCCTCTGTCTTGTCTCTCTTGCCTTCTAAAGTTACTCTACTCATCCTGGGCTTCTAGTGCTAGTCAGCAGGAAGCTAAGAACCATCTCCAAATATCGGCGGGTCACCTCATTGCATAACAATCCTACAATCCCATCTCAAGGAAAACAGTAAAGTATGTCTGCTGAATAATTCCAACAAGAAAGACTTTCTACTGACTGTATCAAAATATAAATGTTATACCCAGGCCTGAGCTAGGACAGCCAGTAGCCCTTGCTTCCCCTTTTACATTACCTTCATTATTTCATCCCTCCTACCTGTATAGATACCCCCCCCTAGTTTTTTTTTTTTTTCTCACTTTCCAACTGTAGTCTACCATTTTTACTCCCTCTCAATCTAGCCTGCAATACTAGAATTGCCCACTAGATGGTACCCTAATTCCAGACATTTTCTACTCTTACCCTTTTTCTCATTATCAACTCCTTACCCCAGTTCTTAACTTCAGTAGTCCCCGAAGTGCTATTTAGCTGTCTCTTTTGTTTTTTCCTTCATTTCTACTGTCCACTGACACCTCTCCAGTCCTCTCTCCCATTTTTCCCTTTCCCCTTCATATCTACAGACTAGAGACACTTTCTAGCCCCTATTCTATTCCATTCTACCACTAGACCTAGCCTAGCTGATTGTTTTTCATTAACTGCTTTAGTATCTGTTTCTACCCGCTCTGTTCGCCCTGCGGGCCCACTCCGCTCCCCTCCCTACCCCCAATTCCCACCCACCCCAGGGGTTCTACCTTTATACTTCCTAAACCACACCTCTTCCTCTTCCTGTTACTCTCCAACCACACCCCTTCCTCTTCCCTCTACTCTCTAATCATACCTTGATCTTACCATTTCCTCTTCAAAGACACCCTTCCCACTATCTTTTCTCCCTACACACTCTCCTGTTACCAAACTCCACTAATATTACCCTCTCACTACCTACTGTCCCCCTACCACACCACAATCTACTCACTGTCTCATCTCCTCCCAATACACTTCTATCTTCTACCTACAAAGAACCAATATCTACTCATATAATGAATAATCAATCCATCCCATCCTTTATCACACTCTTATTCACACTCTCACTGCTACCTCCTTTAACCCTCACCCATCTATTCACCTCTTCTGAAAACCCACTAGACCCAAACCAAAACTACCCCAAAAAAGAAACCAACTCTCTAAACTCACCTTTACATTTTACTCACGCTAATATAACATCCTCATCTAACTACATACTTCCTAAATATCATAGAAAACTACACACAAAACACAACAATCTAAACCCCAAAAAATGTCTATCTCTATACAGTAGATTCCACAACCCATACTATCTAAGCCTGCTACTCTCTTTAAAGGATGGTGACATCCACCCTAACCCAGGACCCCCAACAACTCCTATCTCTCTCCATAACCTCAAAGAATCACCTACCCAAGCCCTTTGTAAACCATCCAACTCCCTTTTAATTGCTCATCTTAATATACGCAGTATAAACAATAAAGTAACTCAACTCCAAGCTCTAACTGAAATCTATTCCTTTGATATTCTCTGCTTAACAGAAACTTGGTTAAAACCTGCAACCAAAGACAATGAAATCATCCCATCTGGATATAATATCCTAAGACTAGACCGAACATCCAAGAAAGGTGGAGGGGTTGCCATCCTATATAAACCTAGCTTACAATTAACCACTCATAACTGCAAACCACCTTTAGACTCCAATGCAGAAATTCTTATCTCCAAACTTCTTCTTAACAATGCCAAATCCATCTATATTATCTGTATATATCTACCTCCTGGTAATAACACAGCAACAATGGAAAATCTACTTTGCTGGCTTTCCCAAAACCTGCCTCAAGAAACCATTATCCTAGGTGACACAAATATTGACTGGACCAGCTTCTGCAGCAGCCTCCCCTCAAGCCATATTAACCTATATGGGTATTCCCAAACCATTACCTCCCCTACCAGGATTAATACATCTAACAAGAAATCAAGCTTATTAGACTGGATCCTCATTAACCATCATCCTCACATTTATGACTCAGGAACCCTCCCTGATGATTTAAGTGACCACTCTCTTACCTATATAATCAGACATAAAATCAACTTTCCCTCCCCAACATCCATTAAAAACATCAGGTCTAAAAAGTACTTTAACCATGAACTTTTCCAGATGGAACTAAGAGCATGCAACTGGTCACCCTTAAAAAAACTTCCTTTAGATGAAGCCGTTAGTTACATTAACTTCAACTTCCTTGCCATCCTCAACCACCATGCCCCAACCAGACTAACTAAAACTAAAACCAAACATGCTCCATGGCTCTCTAAAGAAACCAAACATAAAATCAATGTTAGAAACAAACATTGGGAGAAATGGAGGAAAACAAAAAGCCCTATAGACCAACAAACATTTAGACAACTAAGAAATGAAACTAAGAAAGCTATATCTGACAAAAAACTACTACCTCCAATCCCAACAAACTAGTCAAAACAAGCCACAGAAATTTTGGTCTAGTATCAACCAACTACTCCATCCAGGGTAATACACTACTCCAAACCCTCAAAACACTGAACACAAAACACCAATGAATATAGCTAATGCTTTTAATACCTTTTTTTACTGATGCTATACAAACACTAGCTAGTCAACTGTCACCTAACAACTTCACTCTACCTTCCAATGAATCAACCTCACCCCCTACTTTTCATTTTCAACTCGTCCCAACATCATATATTCTAACCCTTCTACAGAAACTGAAACCATGCTCCCCCTCAGCAGACCAACTACCTGCTGAATTCCTACAACAATCCGCCAAAGCTATTGCCTATCCCATTTCTATCCTGATCAATAGAACTATTACTGAAAGTTATATCCCCAGTTTATGAAAAATGTCCCATATTATCCCCCTCCACAAAGGAGGACAATCCACTGATCTCTCCAATTACCGCCCCATTGCCCTCCTCTCACCTCTGGCAAAGATCATGGAAAAATGCATTCATAGACAATTACTTGACCATCTAACACAAAATAACTTACTAGCCAACTGTCAACATGGTTTTAGACGTTCACATAGCACCACTACTGCCCTTCTTTCCTTTACAGATTGTATCAACAAAAAACGCAATCTAAACAAACTCTCTTCAGCCCTATTTATTGACCTGTCTAAAGCTTTTGACATGGTAAATCACCAAATTCTCATCATAATACTGAAATCCCTGTCTCTTGATACATCCTCCATAAAGTGGTTCCAGTCCTACCTTGATAAAAGACAACAGGCCGTACTTTGGCACAAGTCTCTCTCTACTCACCTGCCCATAAACCTCGGTGTCCCTCAAGGGTCCATCCTTGGACCTCTACTTTTTTCCATATTCATCAATGACCTTCACCTAGCCATCCCCCAAGCTACATGCATACAATATGTGGATGACTCTACTCTGATATGCTCATCCCCCTCCTCTTCTGAACTTCTCTATCTTAACCAAGAAGTATTTAACACAGTTGAGTAATGGTTCACACATAGATGCCTTCCCCTAAACCCCAAAAAGACTAAACTCCTCCTTTTCTCTCCTACTAAGAAACCCCCCCCCCCATTGGATTTCTCAGTTAACTCTACCAATAAAACTATTATATCCCCTGAACCAACCACCAAACTATTAGGTGTCACCATAGACAATAATCTGAACTTTGATATCCATATTAACAATACTATAAAAACTGTCAATAAAAATCTAGGCTCTCTCTATAGGATAAAATCCTTTCTCCTACCTTCAGCTCGAACCACAATCGCACACACTCATCTAATCTCTTCTCTTCTTTATGCCTCACCTATTTTTACTAACCTATCTAAAAATAATCTTAGCAAATTGGAAATGTTCTACAATAACATTGCCAGATTTGCAACAGGCAACCCATTTAGAACCCATCACTGCCTTAATTTAAAGCAGCTAAGATGGCTTGAACTACAAAATCTCATTAAATTCCATCAACTAACTATAGCCCACAACACTCTTTACAAACCTTCCAAAACACCTATTCTTTCCACACTAATCACTCCCTATAAAAACCTGGAATCCTTAAGGTCTTCTCAGAAACTTCTAGTACATACCACTAAAACAAACAAGGCTGGTGACTCCCTTTTTTCTAATATAGTCGGAAAAGCCTGGAATCTCCTTCCAAATGAACTCTACACACTTCCCTCACTATCCTGTTTCAAAAACAAATTGAAAGTGTTCCTCAAAACTCACTGGTTATGCCCATGCCTGACTAATCTATGTGTCTCTAAATACTTTGCTCTTCCTACCCCATCTACTCATTAAAAGCAACTCCTTTCTTATTAAACTATTTTACTAACTATCTCCAGAATGCCTTGATTGTATTAGCATCCTTTGTTATGTGTGTATTCTGCACTGTAAATTTTAGATTGTATTTGCATCCTTTGTTATGCCTGTATTCTGCACTGTAAATTTTACTGTGATAACCTGTAATAGGTACTGTTAATAGGATTTATTTGTCTCATGTATCCTTAGATGTTATTGTGTTAATTTCATTGTCCTAGCTAGGAGCTTAACTCCCCTGGCCTCTACTGAAAATGGACATGTATCCAGTTAGACTAGCCCGGTCAACAAATGTAAAATAAAATAATTAAATAAAATAAATAAATTCTGAGAAATGGCCATCTCAGACTAGTATATGTAAGTCCATTTTTTTCAGCCATTCAGTTTCTGTGTTTCTGACTCATTCTAGCAGTCCCAACATTTCATAGGTTTTTATTAGGCTAATGACCAAAAGGGCCTTTTTAAGCCTAGCCATGCATCCCAAATCTCTTACAACTTATGGTACCCTTGATATGTGTAAGCAGGGGCTTGGGAGATTAAACATTTACAAGCAGGGACCTGGGAGATGAGCCATTCACAGGTTGCCTGTATCCATTAGAGACATAGGTGCCAAGCCAGGATGAATTTCCTGTTCACCATTCAATTGTCCAAGTTACACTTGAAATGGGTTAGGGTGGAACTCTACTTCACAGGGATGGGGAGCCTGCTCCAGGGACGGGGTAGTCTCTGAGATACACAACAGGTCCTATTTATGTCACAGGCAAGGTTTAAGTCTTTAGAATGGGTAGTTCTGGTGCTGTTTGTTTTGTGGATATGCAGGAAGTCCGTCAGAGTGGGGTCTGACAATGCCCTGTATGCCAGGGATAGATCTCCCCTCAACTGCCTGTATGAGACAGAATACGGGATAGGGCCTTGAGGCGGTCTGCATAGGACATTATACATATGCCCCGTATTATTTCAGTGAGGAGCCTCTGTGGATGTTCCAGTTGTTAGATGTGCATGGTTAAGTACATACCAAAGGAGGCATCGTACTCAGTGATAGGTCTGATGAATGGTGAATACAGTGGAACAATGACTTCTCTGGAACTATAGATGTCATACCTTTATTTATAATTTGCGTGTCATAGAATGATTTCCTCACTACTGTAGACATGTATTGGTCAAAGGCTAGATTGCTGTCTGTGTGTGTCTTAAGTCCCTGACTACTGGGTCAACTCTAAGAGGTGTGTTGTCAATATGATAGTTACCAGGGGTGGATGACTACCCTAAGGATACTATTATGCATTTCTTGGCATTTTGTGTTAGTCTATGGCTCTCATGTCAGTTGTTTTTCTGTGCCAGCCCTTCCTCCTGGAGAATATTTGTGTCAGTGTGGGATTTAATGACAGTTCATAATTTGCAATCATCTGCAAATTTAGTCAGAGACCATTGACATTGGCTTTGACTTCAGAGAAGTAAATGCCAAAAAGGAGCGGTTCAATGACCAATCCCTGTGACACTCCACTTGTGACTGGCCTCTTTGTAGAGGTGGACTCCCCAATTCTAACTTTCTGGGTCCTGTCTGTGAGCCAGTTAGCTATCCAACGGGTGACACACAGGTTTGTACCTAACCTCTTGAGTTGCCAGAGTGGGGTATTGTGCCAAATGCCTTGAATCGGTCAAAGTAGACAGTGTTAACTATTTTGTCTTCATTCATTGCTTTGATAACTTTCTCAAAGAAATCCACCAGGTTGAGTAGGCATGACCTGCCCTTGATGAAACCAAACTGGATTGGGTCCAGTGTCTGGATGTTTACTATATCATTATTGATCATTTCCATGATAATTCTTTCCATGGCTTTGCATATATAACTAGTAAGACGTATGGATCTGTAGTTTTCAGTGTCTGTAGATGACCCACCTCTGTGCAGAGGGATGACTGTTGTTGTTCTCCATTCATGAGGCATGAAGCCTGCTTGGAGGCTACAGTTAAATAGCAGTTCCAGAGGATCTGATAGGCCATGTTTCATGTTATTTAGAAGGCATCCTCGGATATTGTCTGGGTCCATTGATGCAGTGTTCTTTGCCTTAGGGAGACAGCAGTAAAGGAACTGTTCCCCAGTGATAGTAGGGGGGAGTTATATTTGATGATATTTCCTGAGGGAAGATTGGGGGGGAAAGAGGGGGAAAGTTGGAGCTGAATTTATCAGCCAGTAGGTGTACTATATCTTCTGGCTCAGTTTAGGTGGCTTCATTTACAGTGAACTCTGCACACATTTGTGTATTGCCTTTGAGGTTGCGAACATAGATAAAGAATGCCTTGTGGTTGTCCTTGGCCTAGGAAGCCAATTTTAACTCAAATTTGGCTTGGTAGACTTTATTTGTCTTCTAAGTTGTTTGTTTAGTTTGATGAGAGTGCTTGTATCCTGCTGGGTGCTGCACCTCTAAATTTTTGTCATGATTTTCTTCCTTCTGTTATACAGTTTATTGATTTTGTGATTCCACCAGGGTGGCTTGTTTTTGAGTTAGTTCTGTACTTCCTGGTGGGTACAGCTGCCTCTGTGCAGCTATTAACATGCTTGTATAGGGTTTCTGTGAACAGTTCTGCATAGGCAGCAGTGTTCCCAGGGTTTCAATTGGTTACCAAAGGAAGCAGAGTATAATGATAGGACTTTCAGGCATTGTACATAGGATATGCTGTTTATGTCCTGTATTCTCTTTGTAAGGAACCTCTGTGTGTTCCAGTTGTTGTATGCGCCTAGTCAGGTATATACCAAAGTGGATGTTATCCACAATGATGGGCCTGATGAGGGCTGAATATAATGGAGCAATGACTTTCCTAGACTTAGATGCCACACTTTTGCTTATACATTGAGCAACATAGAATGATTTCTTATTTTTAGACAAATGTTGATCGGAAGACAGATTACTGTCTACTTGTGTACCCAAATCCCTGACTACTGGCTCTACTCTTAGGGGCATGCTATTGATGAGGTAATTTCCTAGGATGGCTGATTTCCCAAAGGATACTATTATACTTTTCATGGTATTGAGTTTTAAGCCATGGCTTTGGCACCAGTCGTTTGTATGCATTAATCCTCCATTTAAGATTTTAGTGTCTTGGGTGGATTCTATGATTTCTCCTACTTTGCAATCATTTTTAAACTTGGTCAGCCACAGACCCTTGACATTGACCTTGACCATACCTCTCAACCTGGAAACATCAAAAGTCTGGACAAAGGCCCATGAAAAGTAGGTACAACTGGACAAAAATCTGCATATTGTTTAGCATAACATTAGCATACATTATTCTGTAACCCCCACCCACCCAAATGGAATTGTGGAATACTAACATTTAAACGCAAATTGAAGAACAGACAAAATATTAAACACAACATTTAACCAGAACAATAGTGTTTTATTTATATTAACATTTGAGCTTGTATCAAACTTTTAATTTGTATAAAACTAAAATGCAATTTTATTTTTATAAAAATAAAACTAACTGCTAGTAACCTTTTATTTTAACAACATTCTAAGTTTATAAAAACAGTATTTTAAATATTTCCCTAATTTTTGGGTCTTTGCCCCCTCCACCCATTATTTAAGGCTTTATCCAGGCTTTATTCATATTTATTATATTAGGAAGTTGAGAGGTATCTGTGGCAGACATTTAGTTTGTAAGGAGATCCAGTTAGAATCTGGGTCAGTAATAGTTTAGCACTGTCTAACATGGGGGGCATTGCAGATTAGATTTAACAAAAAAAGCACCATCCATTTCATTACCAGATTGGGTACTGAAAGTGTAAGAATATCAGAACTACCTAATCTCTTAACCTACAATCAATTAACTTTCACCCACAATGTATTTCTAAACCCCAATAAATGCCCTGTCCTCAAAAACCTTGTCCACCCCTACCATGGCAAGATCTGCAAATAAAACCCTGCTCAATATAACCAAATCCAACATATCTTGCAAAATATCTAAATACTGGAACTCCATACCCAAACAGTTATCAATACCACCAACTCTTCTATGTTTAAACTACTACTAAAGGTGCACCTAATCAACAGCTGGCTTCTACTCTTGTACTAACCCAGGATGATGCATCTCCTTGCAATCTATCACCCTCCCATACTGTTCATCTCTCATGTTCAATACCTAACCTAACAGCTCTTCTGCAGTCTAGCACTAGACTGCACAGCAACATCTATTCTGTTTCATACAAATTGCTCTGTTGATATTCATCATGCTACCCCCCCCCCCCCGTTATACAAAAGTGCATGTCTCCTATTGTTGGAAAAATGTACACCAACCACTGCTGTTCATGTCATATTTTGACCATTCATGTTTATAATATGTAATTGCACAATGTACTGTCACCAGTACTTGCATGTTTATATAATGTATACGGTTGTTATTTTTACTGTGTTAATGGAGTTTTTCTCCCCAGGCCGCTGCTGAAAATGGGCCTTTTTATTCAGCTCAGTCAGACTTTTCCCGGTAAACAAATGTAAAATAAAATAAAATAAAGAAAGAAAATTACATGGCAGTGTTAAAGTCCTCTACCGCTGGTCTTGTCTCATACCAATCATTCACAGAGAAATTTGTCTCAAAAAGTATGCAAGTTTATGGTTCAAAAGCATCTTTTTAGAATTTATGCAGTGGAGCTTCCCATACTTGGTCCAGAATGTGTTGGAGAGTTGCCAACAGTACAGTCACCATTTCAGGAACATTTTATAAGGAATTAAGCATGCTAGTATATACGTTACAGGCAGCATTACTGCAACTTCCTGTCAGCAGCTACTAATTTGACAACCTACTGAGGAAGGTATTTCAGCAAGGCACTTTGAGCTATTGTGATGAGACATGGTTGCTGGATGGGGAGCAAGACCTAAAACAATCATAGATGTCAGTCTTAAAGATCTCTTCCTGTGACCTGCTTTGGACGTGATAGGACCCCCCCCCAGCCCCCTTCCTACTTTATGGCAATAGCAGATACAGTGCGGTTTTCACTCATGAATTCAGGAATAATTCTCTTTAAAGGAATCTTTCCTATAGAAAACATTAACGGGTCTTTACAAAGCAAGATAACATATCAGTGGGCAATTAACTCCTTATACAAAAGCAAACACTTACAGCACTACTGCAAACAAGCAAAATAAGTTGTGTACCTTTTTATGGCTACCCACTAACACAACAGTTGTATAAAGCTGAAATTTTGTTGACAGACAGCAAAACAGAATTCCATGGAATATGTTCATTTAGTAACTCCACTACCTGTCAAATTTAAAATGAAGAAAAAGACAAATGTTTGCATTCTACCTTGGCTATGCGTCCTCTTTGATGTGGCCATCCACTACACTTAACGGGCTTAAACAGTTAAAGAAAGCGAGTTGAGCTTTTCAAAGGATATGTCCCTTTTCATGTAAGTGTATTTGCACATTGTCAGCAAAAGGACAGAGAACATTAAATGATGTTCTAGCAGTTGAATTTCAGTGTCCGAATATCACTGGATTTCTTGTTGCCAAAATACTTCATGTTTTTTCCTCCTCTGTCTCCCTTCTTTTCTATGTATCATTTCATATACCTCTAAGGGTCTTACATACTTATGCTGACTGCTTGCTTGTTTTCTCAGGTCTGGAAAGTGGAAACATTTTACATTTTTGAATGCTTCTTAGTCTATACCCAAGTCTTTCCCTACAAAGTGCCTCTAGTGTTCAGGATATGCTGGTAATGTATGATGACGTCAGTAGTAACTAAAAATTGTAAAAAAAGAAAAAAAAAATCAGGATTTAAAGAGGCCACTTGGGAATTCATGGCACCCCCTTATTTTGCCCTCAAAACCTTAAAGTCCAAGGAATACAGTACGGTTGAGAGGTATGGCCTTGACTTCCAAAAAGTAGATGCCAAAACGGAGGAGACACAGCACACAGTCCTGAGGAACTCCACTAGCGACCAGCCTATCTGTGTAGGTGGTCTCCCCTACCCTAACTTCCTTGGTCCTATCTGATGTCTAGCTGGCTGTCCAGTGTGTAACATATGGGTTTATGCCTATATCTGTGAGTTTGTTTACAGTGGCCAAGTGGGATATTGTATCAGATGCCTTAGCCAAGTCAAAGTAGGCACTATGTACTGTTTTGCAGTGATTCATTGCCTTGTTGACTTTCTCAAAGAAGTTCACCAGGTTGAGCAGGCATGATCTGCCTCTGATGAAACCAAATTAGGTTGAATCCAGTGTTTGAAGGTTTCCCATGTCATTATTTGTTTCTATAATAATTATTTCCATGGCTTTGCATATGAGACTGGTCAGACCTATGGGTCTGTAGTTCCTGGGGTTGGTTGATGACCTGCCGTAGTGCAGAGGGATGGCTGTTGCAATTCTCTATTCAGATGACACAAAACCTGTCTGGAGGCTATGGTTAAACAGTGACTTCAGTTGTCTTGATAGATCATGCTTCAGGTTATTTAAGAGGCATCCCAGGATGTTATCAGGGCCTACGGATGCAAAGTGTGTAGCCTTAGAGAACAAATCTAGGACCTAGTCCCTAATAATACTTGGGGTCGGTTGTTTGATGGTATTTCCTGGGAGGTGGCTGGAGGAAAGTGGGGTGTAAAATTAGAACTGAATTTGCTGGCCAGCAGATTTGGTATTTCTTCCAGCTCTGTGTAGGTGGATCCATTTACAATCAGTTATGTACACTACTGTGTACTGCCTTTAGGTTTAGGACATAGCTAAAGAAAGCCTTACAGATGTTATTTACCTGGGAGGCTATCTTTACCTCAAATTTGGCTTTAGTAGACTTAATTTGCCATCTTAATTGTTTGCTTATATTAATGAGAGTGCTTTTAACATGCTGGATATAATACTTCCTAATATTGGCTATCATTTTTTTTCTTTTCTTGCGTAACCTGTTTATGTTTGGATTCCGCAAGTGAAGTTTCTTTTTGAGTTAATTTTGGGATTATTTCTGCTAGCCATAGCTGTCTCTGTGCATTTTTGACATGATTGCACAGGGTTTCTGTGAGCAATTCTGCATAGGCAGTTGCATTCTCAGGACTTCTGGGAGGGACTTGGAATTTTGACAGATTATCACTTTGTAGTAGGGCATGTGCTTTAGAATAGTTCCTGAATGTTACAGGGGTTGTCCAGAGTCACAGAATTGATTTTATTATGAAAAAGACAGCTTTGTGGTCTGACCTTGTCAGGGAGAACACTGCAATGGGGGGGCGGTTACAGGAATCTCTCATGTTTGTGAGTACCAGGTTGAGTATATTTGTACCCCTACTGGGCATATGGGCAGTCTGGTCTAAGGTGTCTGTGTTCACAAAGTTTATTGGGTCATAGATGATGACCTATAGCTTGCAAAGGTATGATATGGGACTGCATATGGAAATCTGGACATGGAGAAGTTCAGGTGAATCATCTTGTTTGACTAGTCTTGAGGTGAATTTGTTGATTCTTTAATGGAAGAAATAAATTATGTCTCGGGTTAATGTTCAAAGTTGACAACATTACACTTCTTAGTCACCTTAGAAGACAGATGCCTGAAAGGATTCATGACTCACATCAGAGAGTAGTAAAGTGCAAGAGCATGAGCTGCAATGTATTGGCCTGAAATATCATCTCGAATTGAAACAGTAATGCAGAAATGTGCTGCATGCAGTTTATACCTTACAGCAATTGTGAGGAAGAGTTTTTGCATAGTTATTCCAGGAAGACTGTGGAGTTAAATGGGCAGAGATTGTTCATTTTAACAAAGCTGTGTATCTTACACATTGCACATTATTCCAAGTCTTATGAAATAACCAAAGTGACAGACACAAGTGGAAGTGTGATTAGTGCATTAGTCTATATTCTCAAGACAGTATGTCTGACATTCACATATCTGACAGTGATCCAAAATACACGTCAAGAATTCCAATGATTTGTGCATGAGTATTATTTTAGACATATATCCTGTCTGTGCTATCCACAGTCTAATGAACAAGTGAAAAAATAGCCAGTGAAGAATCTTTTTAAGTAAAAGTTGTAACAATAGCGAAAAGGATTGCTGACTTGCAGTTTAGAAATATTTGAATAGCTCACTGCAGGGATTCAGTCTCCTCCCAGTTTACTTGGCAGTGAGCAGAAGGTTGAAAAGCAGATTACCTAATTCCTGTGCATTGCTGATGTCTGAAAATCAGCACAAAAAATAAGGAAAGTATCGGGGAATGCTGAAAAGAAATGAGTTGAAACAGAAATCTTCTACCTTTAAATTACAAAAAGAAGAAAAAGACAAAGTAAAGACACAAAAGTTATGGGATGGATCATAGCCTAAAGCTGAAACTGTTTTTAAAGCAGGTGTAACAATGTCTTAGTTTTTATGGGGAAGAAGGTAGGCACATTTGTACAAGGAAAGTATTTTTAAGGTCACAGAGTAAGAACAATGCAAATAGAATGCTGGAATTATCACAACAAATACTGTCACAGGAAAATAAGAGACTGAAAATTGTAGTAATCAAAATGCTCTGTTCGTGTCTTTGAAAGAAGTTGTAGAATAGTGAGAACCATTCCAAAAGGAAATTCATGTGCACTGAGGGAATGCTATTGTTAATAGTCCTGATTTGGAAGATCATTGAAAAAAAAAAAAGGCATAAGACAGTTTGAGGTGCAGATGAAACTGAGGAATGGAAGTTGCATTTACTGACATTTTATTGAATATGAACAAAAATATATCCGTAGCTAAATAGTAAGCAATCACTCTGTAGACTGCTACACTCCCAGCTAGACATTGACTGAAGGTGAGAATCAAACTCTGTACATTGTGTCTGTGAAGAAAACACCTTAACTGTTATGCCAACGCCAGTATGATTTTTGAGGTAAAAAAAATTACATGCTTTACTATAACTTGAAGATATTTTAAATTTTCAAGTGTTATGTAATGCATGCCATCATATAAAATGTCTGTAAAATAACCATAATTTGTAAGTAGCATAAAAACTTGGGACAGATAACTCTTGCACTGGGAAGCCACATATCATGTGAGCATCCTGTTGAACATCCAGATGTCATACAGTGATATCAATGAAAAGTGGGGAAAAATCAGTTCTGCTGTTGTACCACAATTCATCACTGTGTGAAGCTTAACAGGAGAAGCAAAGAGAAAGGAAGCAAAAGAGAAAAGACAAGAAAGTATGACTGTCAGAGGAAGTTGTTACAAAAATCATTCATTTTGGGAGCATCATGTACCATCTGTGCATCATCTGTCACTTAGAAAATGCTTATCTGGTCAAAAGCCTTAACTGTACTATATTATCTGTAGAGTCTCTGTTTAATACCCCAACACTTCTCTTCCATCTTCTACTTAATTTCTCTGCCTCATTCCCCTCCTTTCCTTCTGTTTTTAGCCTCCACTCTATTTCTTCATGTCATTTCTTTTTGACCATTAAGTTACCACTCTTACCACTTGCCTTCTAAGCTCCTCAAAAGTCTTGAACCCTTACATTGCTTGTTCATGCATAAATATTGTATCCTCCCTACTCCTTTCATTCCTAATCCCTTTGTCAAGTTTTCCTTACCATTTTTATGTCCCTTATTTCCCACCTTTCCTCTCATAATCCCATACATTCTTTCCCACCACAATTCTCGATTCCCCTTGTTTCAACAAGGACCAAACCCTGGTCTTCACTTTCAATTTCCATGCCTGACATCTTACCTCACCTTAATTAGTTCCCTTACAGTTTGAGCTGTATTCACTCCTACCACATACCTTTTAAAATCTAGTTTACTCCGGCCACCAGCGTCACTGTAAACCACTCCCAGCCTGTTATCAACCTGTTAAGCATCAATGCAAATGATTTATATGCTGCCTGCCAGTATCTTATCACTTTATCCACTGACAATAATGATATGTGCCACCCAGATATATTGTTAGGAGTGCTGTTGTCATTGTCCTTATCTCATCCCCCAGGATAGCAAGTTAAACCTCATACTTCATCCATCCAAATATTTTATTATCCTGTGAAGCTCTTCCTTTGCTTTTCTTTCTCTTGTCTCAGTAAATGATGAGTATATTTTCTAATCTCTGAAAGTGTTGTGCAAAATTAAGATTTGAATACATTGCCCTGCACAATACTTTTGGCATCCTCTGGTCCCTTTCTTTCCATCTTCCTCACAGCAGCAACTACAAGATTATCAGGATGATTCCGCAGGCTCAGCTCATTCCCACTCTCCCTAACTGCCTCACACTCTTCAGTAGCTGCTTACCATGTTTTTAACAGTAACATGCAGTCATTATGAAACAGACTGAAGTTGCATGCATCTCTGTCCTCCTGCCTTTGTCTGTTCCCCCTTGCTCTGTTTGCTAAAACTACCTAATTCTGCCTTCTTCAACCTATCACCCTCTCTTTTGCTGACTTTTTATACTGTTTAACCCCTCCTGTGTTGCACATTACAAACCTCAAAATGAAAAAGAGAGACCAGCAACTGTAGCATCAATTTGCTTTATTAGGCTAGTAGTAAAAAACTACATAACCATACAACACAGACTGGTTTTGGCAAAAAAAACTTCAATGCCTTCCTCAGTGTAAATGTATTAGTATCAAACATTTCCTGCTCATCATCCCCTTGTAGAGGCTTTTTTGAGATTGACAGAGGATGAACTATACAAATACTATGACAATAGAAGTGTAAATAGAAGGTTGATGCAGAGTGACAATCTCACCTATAGAGAAAGACAGAGTCTTAAAAAGCTACAGGAAGATTCTACCATTATTATTAGGCCAGCTGACAAGGGTGGCCATGTTGTAGTCATGGACATGGTGCATTATTGTAATTCTATGCAAACCATGTTGAATGACAGGTTTTATGAAGTTATTACTGTGGATGTTTTACAGGATGTTATTAGGTATGTCAGTGTTATCAACTAATAGATAAAGATCTTTATGAATACCTTGTTGTTAAGAGACCTGTCACTCCTATTATACATGGCCTACCGAAAAGACATAAAGATGCTCATGACCCACCCATGAAACCGATAGTATCGGGTCGTGGGTGGGTCACTGGGCATCTGTCTATATTGAGAAGCATCTCAGACAGGTCTTAAATAGTAATAAATTTGTTCTGAGGGACTCTAAGCAGTTCCTCATAGAATTATATGAATGTGTTAAGCAATATAACATTTCTGATGATTACCTTTTTGTTACCTTCGACATTCAGTCACTGTTTACAGTTATCCCTAATGTATTGGGACTTACATATGTGGCTGAATATCTAAAGGAACACAGTGATTATACCATTGTTACGATTGATTTGTTAGTACATTTTTTGGAGTTGGTTCTGGAAAACAACTTGTTCATGTTTAATGATACGATCTATAAACAACTAGATGGCGTAGCAATGGGCACACCTTGTGCTAACAGCTACGCCAATATGTTTTTAGCCCACTGGGAGGAACATATTTTATTTTATTTTGTGAGGCTTTATTCAGAGAACATGTTGTTTTTTATCGACGTTTTGTGGATGATGTCTTTGTTCTTTGGAAGGGGACAGCAGAGCAGCTTCAATCAATGTTTGACATCATGAATAATCTGACTAGTTGCCTCAAATTTACTATGCACTATTCAGCATATAAGATAGAGTTTTTAGATCTGTATATTGAGAGATTATCTAATGGCCTCATAAATACAGGAGTCTTTCGGAAAGCTTGCTATTGTAATTCGTTACTCATGAGATCTAGCATGCATCCACCTTTTGTTTTTAAAAATATTATGAAGGGTCAGGCAATTAGAGCCTCTAGGCTAAACCCTACGGACAGAGGGTTTATAGCAGAATTGGATGATCTGAGAGATAGGTTATTGCAGAGAGGATATAACATCAATGAGGTTAGTTCATTTTAGAGAACACTCATGATCTACGCTCCACAATAGCTACACCATATTTTGGACCCTCTGATTCTGTTGAAGTTATAAGCAGTCATAGTATTCAATCTTGTGTTAAGTTCTCAACATATTTTTCATCTGATCATCTTGAAGTTAGAGAGATCATTAGTAAATATTGGCCTATTTTGCAGGTAGATGGTGATTTGAAGAATATAGTAGGCGATGTACCTAGGTTCCTGTATAGGAATAAAAACAATCTGAAAAGGATGCTCTGTTATCCTAGACATGGAAGGAATGATAGGACAACTGGTCACACGAAGCCATGTGGGCATTGTAATTTTTGCTCATTCATGGACATGAGTATGGATTTTTTACATCCTGATCTACAGGTAGCTTTTAATACAAATGTTGATGCTGACTGTATGACCTGCCATGTAGTATATCTAGCTGTCTGTCAATCCTGTTCATGTTTTTATGTAGGTAAGACAAATCGTCCCCTTAGGGACAGGGTAAGAGAGCATATTTACCATATTAAGAAAGGTTCACCGCATAACGCCTTAGCAAAACACATCACCCTTTTTGGAAATACACATACATTTCTGTTTAGAGTACTAGAGGTTATAACTCCGACTAAGAGAGGGGGTGATATTAGGACACATACTGAGAGTAAGGAGAGTGATTGGATTGTCTTATTGAGAGCTGACAGTGGGTTGGGACTCAATGAGAGAGCCTCAATTAAACCTAGACTGAGGGGACATAGAAATATTAGATTAAATATTTATACCTATCTTTACACATATAGTATAGATGTTTTTATGGAGATATATGCATGAGTTACATGCACATGTATATTTTGTATGCTTTTATATATGTTTTATATATATATATATATATATATATATATATATATATATATTTTCAACTATTCTCAATCATCCTATATATTTTATTCATATGTTTTATATGTATATGTCTGATTTTATGCATTTATAATTATATTTGTTTCATACACTGAATGTTCTTCATATAGTTTTGTTTTGAACATCTCCCCCTTAAGGTGTTTCATTTAATTAATTAGTTAATTGAGTGTTATATATATTTCAACACTGGTGTCAGTTTTTTTGTTGAAGATCTGAAGAAGCTTGTACATAGCGAAAGCACTTATCTTTTGGAGAATAAAGTTTTATCTGGTTACACAGATGCTTTGAGATATCTGGACTGCCTAATTTTTTATATTTGCTTCACTCCTGTCCCTTCTTTTTTGTTGATTTATTTCCCATATATAGCTTAATTCAAATCACATGATGCAATTAAAGATGCTTGTTTAGTCCTGGGGGAAATAATCTCCCTCATTTAATAATCCACTTTTTCTCTTTCTGGTTCAAAATGTGATGCCAGACAGCTTTATTGGATCTGTGTGCTATAATTCTGTCAATAATAACAAAGTTAAAAGAGGCAGCTGGATGTATTAATGTGTGTTTGTATAAGGCATTTATATTTTTCTTATGTCTAATATCACAAAAATGTTCACCTATCCGAAACTTCACAGGATGTGAAGTTTGCCCTACATAGAATGCCGAACAATGGCATGAGGCTAAATAAATTACTCAATCTGACTGACAGTTGGCATAAAAAGAAATATCAAAAATGTGACCAGTGTTACTACTACTAAAGGTTTTTGATTTAGTAATTTTGGAGCAATAGGAACAGTGGCCACAGGGAAAACAACCAATCAACCAATCCCACAATAAAGTAGTTTGCATTAGGGACATATCGGATGATGTGTGATGTTTGTAGTGATTGAAATAAGAACCCAGATTCTTGCCTTGTTTGAAAGAAAAAGAACATGTAGCAGGTAAAATGCCAGACAATGTATGGTCAGCCAGCAACATATTCCAGTAGCGTCGGACACTTTGCATAAGTGAATTGGTATTCCTACCATATGTACTTGCAAATCTAATGGTAGAATTGTCATGATCGGTTTTGACTTTATTTTGAAGGAGATCAGCCCTGGCCAAGTGGTTAACTATGTTGGAAGCCCAATATATATAACCAGCTTGATAGCCCCTATCTTTAAATCTAGAAATAAGATCTTGTTTGAAATGATCATATGAATGTTCATCAGAACAGATACATTTTCCCCGTATAAACTGGGACTTAGGAATATTATTGCAAACATGAGGAGGATGATAGGATAGCTGTTTGCATGGAGGAGGGAATTATATTGGGGACATTTATGGTGTACAGGAATGGAGAGTGTGTTATCAAGATTTCTCCCAACCATAACAGCCAAGAAGATGATATTATTTAGATCATAATTAGCCGTAAATTCAATTCCCCATTTGTTTTCATTTAAATAATCTACAAACTCATGTAAATAATCAACATTGGACCTCCACACCAACCAGCAATCATCCAAATACCTCCTCCAAATGTCAGTTTCATCAAGGTATAAATTGTGGGATTGATTGTAATAATTTGTTCCTCGACAACAGCTATGAATAAGTCGGCATAAATAGGGGAAAAAGATGCCCCCATGGCAGTTCCCTTATTTTGAAGATAACATTCACCCTGATAAAAGAAGGCATTCTTAGTGAGAACATGTTCAATAAGAACAATAAGGAAGGTGTTGAAACCAGGTTGGTATAGCTCTGATTTGTACAACCAATATTCCAACGCATCGATGCCAGCTCTCTGAGGGATATTAGTATAAAGTGCTTTTACATCGAGGGTACAGAGCAACCAACCTGGTTCCAACTGCATGTCTGCAATAACCCTTAGAAATTCCGTGGTATCTTGTAACCTCTCACGTACCCATTTGAGAAGAGGCTTCAAGTATCTGGTTAAAAATAAAGAAAGTGGTTCAGTTAAAGAATTCCTGCCCGAAACAATAGGTCTACCAGGGGGCTTGGTGGCATGTTTGTGTATTTTGGCAGAAAATAAATGTATTGGTGTGCCGGTTCATCCACCGTGAGATGTAAGGTGTTTTGTGTAATAATCCCTTCATCATTTGGTAGTGCTAGAAATTCATCAATTTTTCTCTTAAAAAGTGGAGTAGGGTCAGTAACTAAATGTGAATAATACCTGCCATCCATAAGTTGCCTTTTGGCCTCAGTATCATATTGAGTCCAATCCTGAACTACAGCAGCGCCACCCTTATCGGCCATCAGTATGACCAACTGATGATTATTAGCCAAATTCAAAATTACCTCCATATCAGCCCTGGATATGTTGCTGGGTTTCACCCTGGTTTCCTTGGCATAAAAATGTAGATCTTTGAGTATAGCATTCTGAAACAAAGAAACAGTATGATGCATAGGAGGCATGAATGTAGTGCTATGGTACTTGAACTCATTCTGGGTATCAACAGTCTCTCCGCCATGAAAAAACAATTTTAAATTTAAATTTCTACAAAATCTAATTACATAATCTGAAAAACAATGTTCAGCGACAAAGGAACCAGGAATGAATGAAAGACCTTTATTTAGAATTGAAATCTCAGTATCAGTGAGAGAACAGGAGGAAATATTGAAAACATTCATTGTTTCGTGATTATCATTTTCAACAGTGTCTGCATGTTGTCTGCCAGATTTGTGCTTCCTGCCTCCCCTTCTACATTTTGACCTAAAGGGACACAAGTGTTGGAACGTTTGTGGGCTGGTGAGCCTGTAGGACCCGAAATATCTGGTTCAAAACTGGAAGAAGAATCATTGCCAGTGCTATCTGCAATAGATGCAGATGGTTTCTTGAGGATAAGGCATACCCATTTCCTTTTAGAAATATTTTTCGGTGTCTGAAAAAAGCGTACCAGCTTGGTCCTGTCCCTAGTAAAAGGATCCCCTTTTTCATAGTCACCCATGTCCCTAAGGAATTTCTTCCTTTTCCTGTCCTTGAGTTGTTCTTCTAAATGTAATAGATCATTGCTAAGTTGATTAAAACAGGGGGCATATGCAGGCTGTCCTTCAAAGCATATGATTTCTTCCCCCAACTTAGTAACATTGACAATTTCTATATCAATGGTGCGTTCAAAATGTTCATCAAGTATCTGGACAAATTGCATTGTTGCCTGATGTTGTGCATGCGCCCATTTTTTTCAGCAAAGTCTCATCAGAGTTGCTTACTAGGGGTCGTATATGAATTCTGAGCCCTCTTGGCCAAATAAGCCTTGAATAATTTATAATGCCAGACATCAATGCAAATGATTTATGTGCTGCCTGCCAGTATTTTACCACTTTATCCACTGACAATAATGATATGTGCCACCCAGATATATTGTTAGGAGTGCTATTGTCATTGTCCTTATCTCATCCCCCAGGATAGCAAGTTAAACCTCATACTTCATCCATCCAAATATTTTATTATCCTGTGAAGCTCTTCCTTTGCTTTTCTTTCTCTTGTCTCGGCAAATGATGAGTATATTTTCTAATCTCTGAAAGTGTTGTGCAAAATTAAGATTTGAATACATTGCCCTACTCAATACTTTTGGCATCCTCTCTGGTCCCTTTCTTTCCATCTTCCTCACAGCAGCAACTGCAAGATTATCGGGATGATTCTGCAGGCTCAGCTCATTCCCACTCTCCCTAACTGCCTCACACTCTTCAGTAGCTGCTTGCCATGTTTTTAACAGTAACATGCAGTCGTTATGAAACAGACTGAAGTTGCATGCATCTCTGTCCTCCTGCCTTTGTCTGTTCCCCCTTGCTCTGTTTGCTAAAACTACCTAATTCTGCCTTCTTCAACCTATCACCCTCTCTTTTGCTGACTTTTTATACTGTTTAACCCCTACTGTGTTGCACATTACAAACCTCACCATAGCCATTCCACCTTATTTTTATTCCTTTTCTCTCCATGCGTAACTATCTCTCTTCATATACTCCCAATGCTTGCCTTATGCTACTTCAGCCTCTTCTCCAGAGTTGGCCCACATGTGTGTTTTTAACAACAGCAGCAACAATATTCTCTTTACCACCATCTCAGCCCAACCTAATACACATCCTGGAGATATGGGGGTGTTTGCACAATGGTTAAGATGTTTATCTCACAGATACAAGGCACAGGATTTGGTTCTCATCTTTTAAAGGGAAATTGTTTTGGCTTAAAATGGTCCACAAGGACAGCTAGCATAGTACTTACATGAACCTATACATTACTCTCAATGCTGATTGACTGGAAGTTTCCCAAGACAGCAGCTGCACAACAATTCTGTGTGATCTGTTCTAGCAGTCTGTTCTTCATATTGCCTTTAGTAACCTTTACTGCCCCGACCACATCATCTTATTCAATTCACTCCATCCACTTCTGTATCCTGCTTTAGTAGCCAACTCCTTCTAACTCGTTCTGTAGTTCTCTTCCCTCTCTTCCTGTCATTCTGTTTTTTTGTCCCTCTATGCCATGTTTCATCACCACCTCATACCTAACATACACCTTCTAACTCAATACTGCTGCTGTTATCTCCCAATTTCTTTTGTACCCCTCATTTGAGGACAGCTGTTCAGTCCTGTTCTTTATGATCATGTTATTCATATCCTTCTCATTAGCCCCAAGTCTCACAAATTTTCTGACATTTGACATACGACACTTAACTAAACATGCTGACACCTCTCTTTTGTATTATTACCACTCAAGCAGATGACCATTATAGTATAAAATATTTAAATAATGCACATTTGTTCTTCACTACTCCAACCTGCAGGAATGTATTTTAAATTCCCTTTCACCTCTTTTTCAGCTATATCACTTTGAATCACATATTAATTCTCCAAGCAAAATATCAGACTACTATTATCTTTATTTGCATGCTATTCCCTCCATTTTATTTTACTTTTGTTTTGGGAATCCTAATTGACAATTTAAGGAACAGTACCATACTACTCTTTTCCCCACTTCTGGCCTACTGTGTGACACACTCATATATCCTTCACTGTACCCATATCCCCATACAGATATCAGCACTACTGTTCATACTATCCTTCCCTGTACATAATTTTTTGAAAAAAAAAAACATTTTATAGCATACACATTTCACATTTTTTTCAATTTTTCCTTCTGTCCAATTCCTACCATAAAGAAACTTTTCATTACATTCCCTCAATTTTTTATATACAGTCCAGGAAAGGTTATGCATATCCAGGAGAGTTTATATATATATTTCTTCCTCTGACAGCACACACTTTAGTTTAGGTAAATGTCCATTCTTTACCACTTCTTTGTCCCATGCCATCTTCTATCAAAGATCAGTATTAGTCTTTATTTTTTGTGATTCCTTTTAACTTGTATCTGACTTTCCCACAGCATCCATATTGTCATTTTCTTCAGTCTTTACCTCACCTTTCAACTCCATAAACCATATTTTTTGAAAATGATTTATTTTTATTTATTTATTATTTATTTGATATTTGTTGACCGTGAAAGTCCGACTGGGCTACTGCTCTTTTTCAGCAGAGGCCCGGGGAGAAAACCTCCACAGGAGAAAAAAAATTAGCATAGTTATAATTCATAAGTTCCACAGAGAAACAAAACTGCATAATTACATCCAATAACACTATACAGTCAAGGGAAAGCACTCAGTGGCATAATAAAAATATACACTGAGAATGAAAAGCTCGCAAGCATATGGACCTGAAGTACAAAATGGGGTTTTGTAATTCACAGTCAGGTATGTTGGTATGAGAAGAAGTAGGAGGCAGTCATGTTTTGACAAGGTTGGAAGGAAGAGAGACAGCATAGTGCTGCGGGCAGGTTAAGGAATTTAGAGAATTGTATCAAGTGTTTATGGAGATGCGAATGGGGAGGGTATTACTGAGTGTAATTAGGAGGGTAAGATACATGTTAGTAAAGTGACAGTGTAGGGCAGGTAGATTGGGGGAGAAAGATGGAATTAGGGAGGGACGATTGTGTTAGACTTGCTACAGTGACAGGCCTGGGTCTGTGTTGTTTTAATGCTTTGTCTTTTTTTCCCTTCTGTCTCTAGGCTTCAAACAGAACAACAGTCTAATCCAGTCTAAAACATATTGCCAACTGTCTTAATAATGTTTGCCAGACAGAATGTCACTTCTTTCACTCATCTATGTGTTCTTAAGATTGGTAGGCTTCTTCTTGGCTTCTGATTCCTTTCCCCTACTGTCTGCTGAAACACGTCATTTCTCTTTCTTCTTTTATTGTTATTCCTTTTTTCTTGTCTACCAGTGCCTTCAGCTTTCTTGTATCTTTTCTTCTTCCACCCTTTGTGCTTCATCCAATTGACATATGTCCCTTATAGGAAGCCTAGGTGTTTCTACACTTTACTCTTTGTTATGCTGTGCTTCAGTAGGGCGCTCATGCAACCGAGATCCGTGATGGCCACTTATCCATAGTGTTCTTTCCTCACTCCTTCTAAACCCACTTCAGTTTATGGTCCTTTGGAACCTCTTGACTTATCTTTGCCCCTACATGGACACCACCTACTTCCTGCCCTCCATCTGTATATATATCCTTCCTGAAACAGGCCTGCATTTCCCCTCACATTTATATTTACCACTGAGATGTATATTTATTGAGACTTCTGAAAATAATTCCACATGTTTTCACACACATTTATTCTTGTGATAATTTAATAACAGACTGTCCTACAACAATATGGTATTGCTTTGTGGTAGACATATAACGTTGTTGTTTTATTTTTCTTTTTGGTTTTGTTTTTGAACATTATAAGGCAGTTGGCAATTTGCTTTAGTCTGGATTAGACTGGCAGGATGCCAAAGAGATCTCTCATCTCTGTTGTCTGGACTTTTTTTTGTATAATAGATGGCTTTGTTTGAAATGCACGAAATGTCCTGCATTTGTTTACAGAACAGTAGATTAGGATATGCAGTATTAATTTCATAATCCCAAACCACATGGCAGTTCTGCAAGTGTTATTCATATTTCACACGTGTTTACAGAAGAAATTAACAATGTTCACTAAATATCTGCAGATGTTTTCAAGATGTGCTAAAGGCATGGAATTAAAGTCTTGAGTAGTTTTGTAATTATGCCAAATGTGGCTGGTAATAGCCTGCAGACGCAGTGCTCCGCAGGCATCCTTAATTGTACTGCCGCAAACAGTGAAAATGTCAAAGCATGTTTGAAAAGCAACGTGCTCCATAAAATACTTTAAAGCTAAAATGCAGTGCTGTTGTGTATATAATTTGTTAAATGTGACTGGAAATGGTTCAGATTTGCATTTACAGTATTTAGCTTTTGCCTCTGAAGTATTTTATCAGACCTTAGCATAATACATGCAAATTAAAGTGTGGAAAACTCTGAACTGAAATGGAAATGCCACACCCTGAAGATGTGAACATTATTAGGTCAAATACTTAAATGCATAAGAAGCAATGATTGTTCTGAGGTACATTTTGGATATTATTTAATTTTCCATTTACCAGGCTTTTTTTGGGGGGGGGGGGGCAGTTACGGTGTTTTGAGGCTGTGTGTAAACAAAGTATCTTTAGTTTTGTAGAGTTGCATTTTGCTTATGTTACTGCATGTTTTGGATGATCTATTTTATCTTTACTCCAGCTGGTAATGTAAGACTATACATATCTTTTGTGCAGGCTGTATAGATGTTTTACTCCTGTTACAACAATGGCCTGTCGTGTTAAACAATGGTAGGTTCAGTGCCATATGAAGAATAACATCAGAAAAGAGTTTTTGGTGTAGGCTTTTGTATCTGCAGAAGTTTCCAGAATTTGATCAGTTCAAATGCAGCGAATGCTATAGTAATTTATTAGGTAGTCAATTTCTCTAGTGAGTGTACTTTATTATTACATACTAACAGAATGGTGAACACCACTAATGCAGACCTGCACATTAGTAAATGAGGTCAATTTATTAGTCTTTAGTTTTCACTTTAACTCATTCCATTGCTTAAATGATTATGAGCATCTGTGGTCTGAGAGTTCCTGCTCTACATTTTGATACACTGTATTCAGGAATTTCGTAGGATTTTTGGAAATGTATGCCAGTTTATAGAATGTTGCCCTTATGCAAAGACAAGTAATTAAGCATTTCTGACTTTAGCCCTGTACATCTTTGCTGGCACCAGCTGAAATGTAACTTGTTTCCATTCTTGTAATGTATTCTGTGTACTAAAATCGATACACACTCTCTTCTGTTATTACACCCAAATCTTTTGACTAGATAGCTAATTGTTTGACAAAATCACATCACCTGGGATATGATCAACTTCTTTGCTGTCTTACTTATGTACTTTTAAACTAATTTTTGCATTTGAAGGTGGGGCATCTCGTATTCATGCCCCTAAGCAATATGTGGCCCTGCTAAGACATAACCTGTACACCATGACTTATCTGGTGTTTTTCTGGCTAAACCCTTAATTGTAATAGCAGTTTGTCCAGCTAAACCCACAAAATGTTTTCAGGTTTTTATTTTGTAGTTTGCTACCACATTTACACATTCCTAATCAGTTATAGCACCATTGATCAAAACAGGAAACAAAGTAACATTTTAAAAGCTTCTGCATCATTTGTGTAGCATTATTTGTGTGTGTTTGTGTGTGTATGTGTGTGTGTGTGTGTGTGTGTGTGTGTGTGTGTGTGTGTGTGTGTGTGTGTGTGTGTGTCTGCGTGCGTGCGCGTGCATGTGTGCACTAGTGCCACATGTGTGTTTTCAGACTGTGTGGAAGCAGACCCATAGTTAGTGCTTTTCAACCACTTGTAGTAAGTTGAGTACCATCCAGTTAAATGATAGGAAAAATTGATGTTTTAAAGAGCAGTTGTATCTTGGGATTTTTCATATGTCATTGCATGTGAAGATCAAAATGTTATTGCAGCGACATGCACTATTAATTACATCGTTGACAAAAACAGAACATCATTGATATGAAAATAATATGTCCATTCAGCATGACGATAATGTAATTTATGCCTAGACTGGAGTGAAGAAACATTTCTGAAAACATTATGAAAGAGAAGTTGGCAATTATAACATTTTAGCTTATTTTATTTTTTCCTTGAAAACTTCTTGTTTGTTTCAGCAAAGATACAAACACCTGAAGCATGTGTGGTCTTATTAGTATGCAGAACAGTTCAATTTTTATTTGGCTACTATTTTGGTTTTAATTAGCAATAAAAATAAACGTAAATAATTCAGATTTGCGAGGGAGATTAACTAGAGAGGATAGTACAGTTAATATTTTGGAAATCAGGAAATACTATTTGTGTGAGCTCATGTTTTGGAATATAATTTTGACCGACTGTAGATTCACATTTTGTTCTTTGTTTTATATCACTGCAGTATGTATGTGCAAATTTCATAGCCTGTATTTCATAATGCCCCAAATATAACTAGACTTTAAAATGTGTCAGAATACGTATTAGGAAAAGCAGTATTGTTGTAGTAAAGTAACACCTCATTGCTATGAAAGGTGTACTTGTAATACTGCTCTTTGGAATTCTGTCCTTAACATATTTGAACTGTGTACACAGTAGTCTTGGGGTCTGTTTTGGTGGCTTGAAGTCAGATCATCACACTGGATAAAGGTACGTTATCCCAACTGTTGGTATATGGCATGGGTGGTATGTTGCAAAAGGGCTTTACAGATAACAACTCAAGTAGGTAGAGTGGTTAGAGACATAGTCAGAAGTATTCTACAAATATGGGTTTGATATTGTGTCCCATGTTACTCAGCCAACATACTTTGGGTTGGGGGTTCAGTCACTATGCCTCATTTCAGTCGTTTGCGTATGAGCTAAAGTAAAATACTTATTCTATAGTTCACATTTTTTCATTCTGTGTTCTGAAATGCAGCGGTGCTGAATATTTCTAGCAGTGTAGTAATCTACTGTTGCCACGTCTAAGCCCTGTTCTTACAGAGCTTCATTTGCTGACTTGCAGTTTTTAGTGACTCTGTCAGATATCCAGAATATCTCTGTTTTTCTGTCTTGAGTGATACTCTGACTAGCAAGTGGCCTACTCGGGTCCAGTTTTTCCTCTTGACGCAAAGATCTAGCTTAGCTTCCAAAACCAGGGGTCAGCCAACCTAGGAGTGGAACGTAATTGCCTTTGGACAGGAAACTGCAAAGTAGCCCCAGTGCAGCATCATGTTTAGTGCTCACTGAGGAACTTTTTGCAACCTAACTTTCTTCCTTGAATTAGCCATGATGAATGCTTTTGTTTGCAGTGTCAAGCCTAATGACACTTACAGAATGTGCACACGCAGCAAATTCCCCCTAGTGACAGTGTGCCCTGCTTGCTGGGTACTTGTATGCCAGCACTTACTCTGAATTTTCCTTTGGCATTCAGCCCCTACCATTGTGTTATTGTTACAGCTAACTGAGCAGTTTCTGTCCCCTGGGATGAGTGAAAGAGCATCAGCTTCTCATACCCATGGTTTCATAGAGGCTTCTCTGGTACCTGGGTCTTAGTTGATCCTGGGCCCTTTGGGTCTTATTTAGAGCATTATCCCTTTGTACCAAGGAGATAGCACAATATCTTTTTAAGTGGGGTCATAGCTGGAGTGACACCTTTCTGTTTATAAATGAAGGAGGAGGAGGATTTTAACAGTAACAGGTTAAGTGGGATTGTGCCTCAAACCACCCAACTGTGTACTGTATGAGGGGTTGTGCATTGCACAAATTTCAAGGTAAGAAACCCCTCCCCTCAGATTTTTAACCAGTATAATTTCTAAATGTTGTTTTTTTTTAAGTGAGTTGCATATGAAGTATATGTGAAACATATCAAAGTGGTTGGAATGGAAACTGCCTGACAGTTAACAAAGAGGATTAAGGATAGAAACTGTTAACAAACTACCTCCTGTAGTTTTCAATATTAAATTACGACCCATTACTGATAGATTTACTGCACAACAGCAAGTCAAATAGCATCAGAAATACTCAGTCTAGGGATCTGTACCTCTTCTGCAACATCAACAGAATGGTTTGGAGGGACAGGTATATTTTGCAGAGGATACTGCTGCTATGAACAGATTCCCCATCCACATAAAACAAAGTTCATCCATATCCGTTTTCTATCCTGACTTAAATCTATGGATGAGAAACAGAAAATTTACCCCAGGACTGCCCCCAGTACTACAAATGGACAGATGCAGCTCCTAAGTGGTTTATCTCATGTATAAGTTCCCTCAAATTATCTATGGTATGATCCCAGTTATTCTCATTAGGGGTAAATTGTCAACCATGGGATGGGTAAGACCAATCTATAACAAAATGGGATAGGTTATTTCCAGCACAAAACAGGAAGTTGGCTAAGCTTACAATGTCCCCCAAGGGCAGCTAGCCTAGTACTTCACCTATGAACCTATAGGGTTTGATTTCCTCAGGCCTCATTTGCCTACTGATTGGCATTGAGCAAGTTGCTTAACCAGACAGTACTTTGGGGTAACTGGAACTTTGAACTTGGCTCCTTAGTGGTCTCCTGGGCTGTGTGTCTAGTTACTACTATGAAATTCTGAACCTATGGAAAAAGTTGAATTCCTTATGACTAGCAGGCAGCTACTGACCCTTTTAAATAGGAAATGCATGAGAGTTGTGATCAGTTGAGACAGTAAAACAAATGAACAGATTGAGCAATATCTAACGAAAATAAATGATAAGACATTTCAAGTGAAGTCTGAGACAGTATGGAGTTATGGAAGGGGACAAGGGGATGTATCTGATGGAATATATGAAAATTAAGATAGAGGAGTGGACTGGGTTCAGAACAGATTCACTGGGAATAGCACTTGTGAAACACATGCCATTGGCAGACTGAGAGGCCAGGTGTGGGAAACATTGACCGATACTGATAGACTTTTTGACATTTTCTGAAAAATATCAGGTAGTATGAACATTGTGGAGCCTACATAGAAGATTTTCAGTCACTGGGAGACATGTATTCATACAGCATGACTACTCCAAACACTGAAAGATGTTTCAGGTGTTTAGAAGTAATAAAGAAATACAAGCAAAGAAAATGGTCTTTGCCTGATTCTTTCAAGGTATTCTGGAATGGTAAAGTGATGTCACTTAATATCCTGGAGGAAACAATTGGTAAAATAGTAGAATTACAATTATGACTGTCTCAACTATCAGTGGAGCAAAAAGGGAGTAGGACTGTTAAACTGAAAGTTGTTGGAGAAATAGAAGGTGAATGGGAAGTGAGATCTGATTTGGTTAGGTTTTGGGCTAAGATGGTTAGACAATGTAACTACCCCACAAGAAAATTATAAATAAAATGATTAGATAGACTGCAGAGTTCTGTGCAGTGGTACTGACTAGGCAGAGATATGGGTAGGTTCATTAAAATGTAAGTCATTGTAAGGGATACCTGGTGAATAGATGTGAAAGACTAAAGCTGACCAGTGTACTGGGTAAGGAAGTGTTTTCATTTATTTATTGCTGACATGTTTTGTAAGTATGAGGGATATGACCTAATGCTGTAAATATAGTGTAAAAATGTATGCCAGTCGATAACTGACTTTGTGATGTAGATGGACAAAACTCTGACTACAACCTTGATGACTTCATTTAGTGAGACTGACTCTGGAAGAAACACGTTGGAGAGGGTGGGAGTGAGCAGCTTATGTGGCCATCCTGCCCTGGAGGAAAGAGTCAGTTGTTTCATTTGGTTGATTGGCTGTGGGAATGGTGGATAAGTTAATGGCAGTGTCAATGGGAATTGTTTGTCTAGGGTTACTCACATGTCATTGGGAGGGCATAGGACACCCCTTTGGTGACAAGGTTGCCCATGCCAGCCACCAGGAAACAAGTTTATGCCATAGTAGAAATACTCCTTATGGCTGTATGTGTGATGACCATGCCATGGATCGCTCTTGTCTGGTGATAGGGAATGAATGGACAGTGGTAGCAGCTTGATGGTTGACAGGCACAGGAGCCAGAAAAAGATACAAAATATCTGCCAGTGTTAAAGTCAGTATTCTCATGTTAATTGCAGTCTTAATGGCCTTGAAGAGTTAACAATAATAGTGTTTTCAGACACATACATTATATTTAATTGTAAAATTATTCATGGTTGTTGGGCACACTGCAGCATATGGTAAGGGTTAACTGTATGGGATTAAATAAGTGTGAATGTTACCTTATGCTAGTGGGAATTTTGAGTCAGAATAAAGTGAACTCCTTATATTCTAATTCACAGCATGAGGGGGTTTGCCGTGTACAATTTTGTTTCCTGAAAATGTGACATAAGAAAATATAGTTTGTAGGCAGTTGCATTTAGCTCATTTTGAATGGAATTTTAAAATAAACTCTTTCTTTGTTGAACATTTGTATTGAAGATGTTCAGAGTATATTTAATTTAAGATTTTTAAATAAAGAAAATTCATACAGAATCAATGATAGACCTGTTAACACTTACTCTTTCTGTTTGTTTTGCTACTAGTTCATCATAAAGTGCTGTATTGTTTCTGGGTCTGCTTTGTGTCAAAAGTAAAAAAAATGTGAACCAAGAATCACCAATAGTTTAATATCATGCAGTCCATCCATCTTTGCTTAAATTAATTCAGTTTAATTTACAGTGTCAGTGTAAAAAAGCAGTATATGGAATTGAAGTACTAGGGAACAGTGTGGAATGCAGAAAAGGCAACTTAATCAACTAAATGCTTTCTTACAGGCAAACGTCAGAGAACGTCACTCTGCGGAATCACCTTCGGCAGTTATTAGAGGCCCAAAGAATGGAAGGCGGAGTGTCACAGATGTCTCCCAGGTAACCAGAAAGTGAACAATTTTTAGAATATGTGAAAGGGGTCAGTATGCTTGCAGTTTTGTTCATAATGTATTTTGTATTTCAGCAGTCCATGTTGCATTAACAGGCTGTACCGTATTTTGGCTGTTAAAGACAGCCATCATTCATAGGCTTCTCTGTCTAACATAGTGTTAGCTTTTAGCTGTGGTAATCATTTTTTAGGAAAGCTAGGATGTTATGTAGTCATATCTCATCATAATTCTTGCTGGATGGGTTCGGAGCCGATATTCGTCTTCAACTCGGCCGATACTAAAGCTCGAGAGCTTTTACTGGCTTGAGGCTAACCCCTATCCCATGGTGCCTCATGGCAATTCCCCAGATCTCATTTGTCGCGAAAGCTTCAAGGTTGTCTCCTTACTGGCTGATTGGCTAAGTAGAAGATTTTTTGCTAAATCTTGTTTTTTCACCACTTTTTTCTTCATCTTTTTCTCCTTACAGTTAATACCTTTTCTTGTGTGATTGTATTGTGTGTTTGACCCCTATCCCCCCCCATAGGATTGAATGGCCCATTTCATTTATAGGGCCGTAGTTGCCTGTTTAAATAAGAGGGCCTTTCCTCCCTGAGTGTTTCTTCCTAAAAAAAAAAAAAAAAAAAAAATCTTTTCCAATTTTTTATCTTTACTGTTTGTTGTTATTGTTATTTCAGTAGTATAGTATTGTTAGTATAATTAGCTTTGCTGTCCTTTTTACTGGTAGCTTTAGCTTGTTCTTGTTAGCATGTCTAAGGAAAAAGACAAAGAACACAAGGACCATCGCCCTACAGGGTTCAAAAAATGTGATAAATACTCACAGAAGATGTCATTGACAGACAGTCACACTAGCTGTGTGTACTGCTTAGGCGAAGCCCACTTACAAGAACCCTGTATATTTTGCCATGTCTTCAGTACTAGGGTTCTTAATGAGAGGAAATGCAAATTAATAGATAGGGGGCTTATGACCAGTTCCTTCCAGGAACAGCTGGAACTTGGTCAGACAGCTGCCAAGACTACTAAATGAAAATCTTCGGCTCCAGCTTCGGAACCGTCGAAAAAGTCCAAAGCGATGGAGCCAAGGAGTTCTGGCTCCGATTCCACTTCTTCTGTCTCAGTGCCGTCGGTCTCTTCGGTGCCAAGGCAACCTTTGGCACTGAGACAGTTATCTGATATCGACCCTGTTTCACCTACTTTGAGATCTCCTACTCTGGAGAGGAGGAGATCTCCTTCTGCCTCCACTCGATCCTCCAGGACATTGTCAGATGAGGACATCAAGCAGGTGGTGAAAAGGTTGCTCTCTGACCCAGCTCTGGCAAGAAATTGGCCCC
The DNA here is from genome assembly GCF_019279795.1 of Protopterus annectens. Classification (NCBI taxonomy): domain Eukaryota; kingdom Metazoa; phylum Chordata; order Ceratodontiformes; family Protopteridae; genus Protopterus; species Protopterus annectens. Next base: position 267,611,132 of record NC_056728.1, read on the forward strand.
TCCAGACCCAAAGGCTTCAGAGCCGACCCTTTTGTAATCCACTGCACCTCCTCCGACTGCTTCGCTCTCTGAGCCAATCACTTTGGGTTCCTCCATGTTGGATCCTTCAGTTCCGAGAATTCTTCCTGCTTCCTCGGAACCGATAGCTCTATCCTCAGTGGCTCAGTCTGGAGCTGAAGGATCTGGAAGCCGACACTCTCTAGTCGATTCTGAGGGGGATAGTCACCCTGGGTTTTCTTTGGAACCGACCCTCCCTCTCTGTGCTTCAGCTTGATTCATCTCGGTTCTCACATCTGCTTTGGAACAATTCCCCCTTGCTTGGAGCCGACCATCCATTTCCTTGGAACAGAGGTCATCTTCGGAGTGGGAGGGAAAGGCCTTCAAAGTAATAGAGAAGGCTTTCTCTTCTGCAAAAGCCATACCTTTGGACCCGATATCCCACCAGCAGCCGGCAGCAACCTCTTCTCCCTCGCCACCCCCACAGCGTAGGGAACCAGAGACTCAAGCAGCCCCCATTGGAGGTGCCCCTTCTTCTGAGACCTCCCCAGATTATCCCACTGGAGAGCTCCCTCTGAAGAGACTTTGTAATAGGAAACATGTTGACTCACCTGAGTCTGTCACGTCTGACACTGATTTGGAGGAGTCAGAAGGGTCCCCTAGATCCCCATCTGAGGATGTCTCCTTATCTGACATCCTGGAAATCCTTAGACAGAGGGGTGATTGGAAGACCTCTAACCCTACTGAAGAAAAATCAGTGTATCTTGTGGCCTTTGGTTCCCGACCTTCCACCTCCTGGATGACACCGCCTTATGACCAGCTTTTAGGGGTTATATCACGGAAAGCCTGGACTTCCCCAGACACAGTGAAGCCTGTCCCAAGCAGGCCAAACAAATTTATGACTACACCAGAAGGTAAGTATTTTCTTTCCAAAGGGGTTCCTGTTGATGCTATGGTGGTAGCAGCGGCCACCAAGAAGGAGTTGTCTGAGACATCTTCCAATATCCATCCTCCTAACAAGGAGTCCAGGAAGATGGATAGATATGGAAAGCTTACCTTCTCTTCAGCAGCATTTACCTTAAGATCGCTGAATTACCTTTCCCATTTTACTCGACTTCAGAGGGATCTCCTGAAAGAGTTGGTAGATACCCTTCAGGGTTCAGTAACTTTGGGATCCACAGATATGGTTTCTGCACAGCTCTCCACCCTTACATCGAAAGCTAACTCCTCCATTAGGCTGATTTCCTGTGCAACAGATGGAGCAAGCAGGGCAGCCACAGTTGGAATCTCTCTTAGGAGACATTCTTGGATGAGCCTCTGTAACTTCACGGAATCCTTCTAAGTCTTCCTTCACCAATGTCCCCTTTGATGGTTCAACTCTTTTTGGGCCACAGGTGAAAGAGACCTTGACCAGGTATGAGTTTCTCCCTTCCTTCTAGACACTATCCCAAGGGTCAAACAGGAGGGAAAATGTGGTTCCATAAATCTCAAAAAGGTTTCCCTCAGGCACAAGGTCAACCCTCCCCTAGGGGCAGAGGGGGAAGATATAATGGAAGACGCCACCCTCACAGCAGAGGAGGTCCACAACACCAAGGAGATAGAGAAACTTTCTCTGATCATCCCTTTCATCACCCTTGAGGGGTTGCCCGACTGTCTGTCTCTGGAGGCAGTCGGGGGTCATCCATCGCTGTACCCAAGTGCCTGGTTAAACATTTCACAAGATCGTTGGGTACAAACTATAATACCCAGAGGTTACCTGATTCCCTTTGTTTCTGATCCCCCAGTAAACCGGTCTCTACCAGACGTGCCACCCATTCAACTAGACCGTGCAACATCAGAGGTCATCTTATTGCTGCGAAAAAGAGTCATCCAAGAAGTCCCCACAGAGCAAATAGGATCCAGAACTTACTCACGATTCTTTTTAGTTCCAAAAAAGACAGGGGACTGGAGATCAATTCTAGATCTCAGCAAAATCAACAAGTCTGTAAAGAAATTGAAGTTCCGAATGATCACTCTGCAGTCGATATTTCCTTTATCAGGAAAGACAATTGGATGTGCTCAATAGATCTTCAGAACACGTACTGCAACATCAAAATGGACAGGCGCTCCAGAAGACACTTACGCTTTCAGCTGGGAGCCAGTCATTTTCAGTTTCGATCTCTGCCCTTTGGCCTCACTACAGCCCCCAGAGTGTTCACCATATGCATGGCAGTGGTAACAGCTCACCTGAGACGTCAAGGATTCCAGGTTTTTCCGTACCTAGACGACTGGCTCCTCACTGCTACCAGCAAGCATCAACTGATCAGAACCAGAGACGAGACTCTATCCTTGTGCGCCAGATTAGGCATCACAGTAAACCTAAAAAAAATCAGCTTTATCTCCATCGCAGCACATTGTATTTGTAGGCTCAGAAATAGACTCAACCACCATGACTGCAAGACTAACACCAGCAAGAGTACAATCATTGCGCTACCAAGTCAGATCCTTGCTAAACAGTCACAAAGTTCAGGCCAGGGTAGTCCTTCAAGTCCTAGGGACTATGGCTTCCTCCATTCTCTTAGTTCCCCTAGCCCATCTGCACATGAGAGTACTTCAGTGGCTACTATTTGCCCAATGGTCAATGCAGGATCTTCCCCTGTTGCATCAGATTCTCATCACAGACACCTGCAAGAAGGATCTGACATGGTGGTTGCATACGGAACAACTTCTTATAAGTCGTCCACTTATTCCTCCCCAAGAAAATGCAGTTTTGACCACAGACACCTCCCAGATAGGGTGGGGGGGCATTATCTGGGAATGATGTCCAAGGTACTTGGCAGAACCATGAGAACCACTTGCACATCAATGTTCTGGAGATGAGAGCGATACTATATGTGTTGCAAGCACTTCACAGTTCTCTTCCCACCGGGACAATTGCAATTCAATCAGACAATGTGTCTGTTGTGTGATACGTAAACAAGCAAGGGGGAACCAAATCTTACACGCTTTGTCGAGAGGTCTTAAGAGTTTGGAAATGGGTGATGGACACTCAACGATTTCTGGTAGCAATGCACATACCAGGGAAGTCCAATGTGATAGCAGACAAACTCAGTCGAGCAATTCTCATGTCTCATGAGTGGTCCCTGAATTCAGAAGTTGTGAAAGAGATCTTTCATAGATGGGGACAGCCTTGCTGCGACTTATTCGCCATGCACCTGAACACCAAATGCAGCAGCTACTTTGCCCTAATTCCCCATCCGGGGATGTCACCCAGGGTTGCTCTAGTCCACGATTGGCCTCCAGGACTCTTTTATGCCTTCCCTCCTTTTTCTCTCATGTCAAAAGTGATACAGAAAGCAAAACAGGTGAAGAGTACCCTGATCCTCATTGCTCCTTACTGGGCTCATCAAGTCTGGTTTCCCTTCCTGTGGCCCTACCTCTTGGAGGAACCTTGGATTCTGGAACCATCTCCAGACCTCCTGATTCATCAGTCGGGGCAGTTCAATCCTACTATCCAGACCCTCAAATTGACAGCATGGCTGCTCCAGTTCCACGAATAGCCAGGTGTGTTTCCCTCTCACCTTCAGTCAAACACATTCTGATTTCTTCCCACAAACCTTCCACTAGGAAATTATATTCCAGCAAATAGAAAAGGTTCTATATTTGGGCTGTAAACCAAGGCTTAGATCCCTATACAGCTCCTGTATATTCCATTTTGTTCTTCCTTGCCTCCATTTTTCATGAAGGAGCTGCAGCTGCTACTGTTAGAGTTCGGTTAGCTGCCATCTCTAATGATCATTCTGGCCACATGGGAAATCCCATCATGTTCCACTCTTTGTGCAAAACCTTTTTGAAGGGAGTTCTCCTTCTCAGACCTCCAATCTTATAGCCACCAGAACCCTAGGATCTAAACTTAGTTCTCACATCCTTAATTTCTTCCCCCTTTGAACCCTCTTCTTCATCAGATCTGAAATTATTATCTTGGAAAACACTATTTTTAGTAGCTATAACTTCTGCTAGGAGAGTCTTAGAATTGCAAGCTCTTACTATTCGATCTCCTTACATTGCTTTCCACAAGGATAGAGTTTCACTTAGAACTAACCCTTCCTTTTTCCCAAGGTATGTTCAGAATATAATCTTAACACTACTATTGAGCTACCCAATGTTTTTTCCAAATCTTTCTAATAAATCTGAATACAGGCTACACCAGTTAGACGTCCACAGAATTCTCAGGTTTTACCTGCACAGGACTAAATTATTTAGAAAATCAGATCAATTATTTGTTTCCTTTTCAGACAGAAATAATGGCTTGCCTGATTCTAAGGTTACTCTCTCAAAATGGCTTTCAGATTGCATTTCCTTTGCTTATCAGACTGCTGGCAAACAGTTACCCAACAAAGTAAAAGGCCACTCTACAAGGGTAGTATCAACTTCATGTGCCTTTAGATCTAGGCTCCTAATTGATACCATTTGTGCAGCAGCTACTTGGGCAAGACCACATACCTTTGTCACTCATTACAAATTGGGTTTGGCCTCCCAGGACATTTCATCCTTTGGGTCCACTGTGCTGAAGAGTTTCTTTGCTTGAGCCACCCAGGATAAGGGTGCTAGGGACGCTGTCCCATCCAACAAGAATTACGGCGAGATAGGACTACATAACATAAAGAAGTTATGTACTTACCATAACGTTCCATGTTTGTAGTCCATCTCGCCTACATTCTTGCGTCCATCCCTCTTGCCCCCTTCCTGTTCCTGGAGGATCTAGTGGACTATACTTATGGTGTCTGACCTGGTTGTAGTTGTTGTCCACCTGACATGTATACTGTTACACAATGTTCTGTCTGTATGTACACAGTTATTGATAGTTTTATAACTATTAGGTACTTATTGCTTTCTTGCAAACAAGATCTTGGGAATTGCCGTGAGGCACCATGGGATAGGGGTTAACCTCAAGCCAGTAAAAGCTCTCGAGCTTTAGTATCGGCCAAGTCGGTGCCGAATATCGGCTCTGAACCCATCCAGCAAGAATGTAGGCAAGATGGACTACAAACATGGAACGTTATGGTAAGTACATAACTTCTTTTTTAGGACTGTGGGTTTTTAACATCTCTTTACTAACTATCATCTTTAAGTTATGATTGTACCAGTACCTTCATTACAATTAAATCTCCAAACTAAATGCAACTAGTCTAAACTGACAAGATGATATGCTTCTCTAATTTCTCTAAATTGTTAATGTTCCTGTTTTTAGGTTTAACAGCAGTTTTGAATTGCTATAATAGGTATTAAGCTTACCTGTCAACCTCTTAGAGCAAGAAATCTGGACAAAGCCGTAAATAATGGTGGGACAGAGGCCCAGAAATAGGGATATTTTTTTAAGTATTGTTCTTAAATATTTAGAAAGTTGGTAGAATAACAAGTTTTATATTGGCATGAATTTTCTGAAGGGCATGAAGTCTGAATTTTAAATGTTTGTCATTATTTCATGAATTCAATCCTCAATGATTTGTTAGTGATTTGCTAGAAAACCACAATTTTATGAGAAACAGGCCAAAAATATGAGGGAAAAATCTGGACATTCTATGAAAATCTGTACAGTTGAAATGTATGATATTACACCTACTTTACTCCCAAGAAAAGTTAGGCTTTTTTTCAGTTTTTTCCCTCATACAGGAAACTGAATACTTTTAACCAAACTGTGTAATGTTGATAGCACTGACTGACACAAAATACTTTAGTGGCTTATTGAAGTGGGCAAAATCTGATGAGTACCACTTTATGTGGTTATATCATGTTTCTGTATGGGCTCTTGGCACATAACCCAAAGTTTTTCATCAGTATTCAGCGGTCAGACGTGTCACAGTTAACCATATTACCACTCACTGCAGCAGTTTTCTCAGTCATAGCAGTTTGGCTGCAGCTGTCCTGTACTTTTCACTACAAAAGGTTCTGTTTTTGATTACAAAACCCATTTTGCACCCAGCTCATTTATTCACATATGATTGTAAAGTTAAGCAATCATTACTGTCAAATCATTGTTTCTTCAGTTTACACTAGTGGTGCTTTTGCTGTCAAAATAAAGAGGATCACTGACACTAACACCCATCGGCTGACTTTGAAAAGTCAAGCAGATGAATGTTTTCTGTATAGTAGCAGATGAAGGTTGTCTTGGGGAAAATGGTAATTATACTAAATTAAAAATTGTGAAATGCCTAGATAGCAGAAAGGAGCATGAATACAAATAATATCTCAGAAACCCCCTCAGTAGAATGTCCAACAGTACGCAGTGTTATATAGGAATCTTCCTCTCAGATGCTTCTGAGTTTATATGCTGGGCGTACAGATGACATCATTAATTTTGATTTGTGCCTGACAAAATGAATTGGTGATATTAGCGATGTCACAAACCCCGTCCAAAAAAAAAAACTTTAGTATCGAACATGATTGTTTTGTTTCCATTTGAACAGCTGTCCCAGCTGCTCTTTCATTTGAAACAGAGCCCACCCATCCAGATGTATCACATTTTGTCAGTTGTAGCTGCTACTTTGTTAGTGCAAGCCTGGAAACAGTCATTGTAAAATGCAGCATTCCATCCTGCTAAATTCATTATTTTTAATCTGCAGCCTTCCTTTGCTGTTAATTGCTACATGCTGTATTTGTAAATGTTTGCGGTCTTAGGGGATTGCAGTGTGCAACAAGTGCTACGTCAGTCACCCCATGCAGACAGCAACATCAACAAGAAACACAATATGTGGTTTTTAACTGTTAATTCAGTCAAAGATGCCCAACATTTGTCTTTATTTTTATTGTCCCAATAGCACGGTCAGCTAACCTCCAGCTGAGTGCTGTCTTGTGAACCACATTTAAGAAGTGTTTGCTTTTATTCTCAGTAATGCGGTTACTTCATTTGTGTATGTATAGGGGTGTGTGTGTCTGTGTGTGTGTGTGTGTGTGTGTGTGTGTGTGTGTGTGTGTGTGATATTTTTTTTCTTTCATGTCATCTACTAAAGCACTGTATAATCACCAGTGAGACAGAACACAGATCTTATACAAAGAGATGCATTTTCAAGAACGTTTTCCAGTCTTTTGGTAGCATAGCTTAATATTTCCAGATTTCCCAGCACTTAACTAAAATAAATTAAAAGTTATCATCAGTAATATTATCAGTTTTAACATGAATTTGGCATTTACATGCATTTCATATGTGATTAATAGTTGTGAGTTTATTTATATACTTAAACTTTTCATTTGATATCTAGATGTCTTTTATATGTCTGACAGAGTTACCTATTACAAATGATGTCATATTAAAGTAATAACTTCTGTTGCTTTTATTTTGTATTTGCATTGTGAACACAATACATTTGTCTTCTGTACTGATAACATGGAATGATCTGAGTGTAGGCATATGGCGTGTCCCCAGATTTGTAGTACTTAGTAGTTACATGACTTCTGATTTGCAAAGGGAGTAGACAGGCTGAGTTGATCAAACACATTGCCTGCAGTCAGATTCTAAGTGTCACATCATGGCAACCTAGCAGCAGGCATTGCCTGGACATTCATACTTTGAAATATACATTCTAACTTTGAGCACAGTAGAGTAGGTAGGGCTGGGCAAAGGGGATAACTGTCATAGGTGCAAAGTGTTGGGAGGCATGATCAGCTGATCCTGAATGCTCTATAATGTATACTGGCTTTTAAAAGCCAATGTTGCATTTGCAGTCAAACCTAAGTGCTGTAGCTCTCTGTGTGTAGTCTAAACTGTAACCACTGCTCACTAGATTCTAACAAGCAGTTTGCTACAGTTTAAAATAAAAAAAAATGTTTTGTTTCTTTTTCTTTTTTTAACTAGATCCCGAGTGTCATAGCAATCTGTACAGGGTATAAACTGTAGCAACTGCTACAGTTTAAAAGAAATAAAGATTTTTTTAACAAAATGAGAGGAAGGAGGGTTGGGGCAGGGCACAGAAATGGGTCCTAATTGGCTGGGTCAGGGTGGCATGTTGTGTATCGGATCACCTGGTTGGTGTGCCAGTAAAGGAAAGAAAGAGTGATGCTCATATTGGGTGCTATGTCTACAGGAATCATGTCAGTTTTTTTTCTTTTTTTGTATGCTGAGGGGGTAGGGGAGGTGGGCTAGTTTGTGGTACTGGCACAGGGTGCTGGTTGACACACCTACACTTTTGTTTGAGCTTGTATTTAAATGAAGACATTAAAGCACATAGCTGAAAAGGCAATATTTCAATTAACATCAGTGAATCCACAGGCACACACACACACACACACACACACACACACACACACACACACACCATGTTCTTAATTGTGCCATGCCATAACTCAGAGAACTCACTGCCTTCCATTAGAATTTAATTTGAATGTTTTATGCACTTTATCTGCTCTTTTTTTTTTCAAAAAAATACAGTATTTAAATTGATTTTAACTGTGTGGAAGGAATATTAACTGAACTGGACGTTTTCACTCTGCTCTTCAGTTAGTCCCACCCACCCTCCCTGTTTTTGTTTTGGTTTTGGTGTTAATCTTAGTGGCCTTGCAACTGCCCGCCCCTCTTGTAAATTTGTGTTTGGATACTCCTTCTGGGCCCATCTCATTTGCTCACTCAACTGAGTGCAGTGAGATGATCATATTCTGATTTCAGGCACTCCTACTGTGTACAAAGAGAGCATCTGGGAAACAGAAAAAAAAAAAAAAAAAAAATTTAAGCTTCTTTCCTGCCTTTCCTGTTAAGTGGTATAGACTATTTGTAGGCTTCTGAGCCCCCAAGCCCTTCTGTGTTGGAGGGAAGCCTTCTAGCTTAGTTTTTTTTCTTATAACTAGCCAGTTTTCTAGTTTCAGCACTCAAATCTGTTTCTTTGATCTCAGCACTTGTTCAGAAAAAAAAAAATTCATCTGCTTTTACTGTACTTGTGTTTCTACCTACTTTTTTTTACTTTTGCATCATCTTAAAAGTACTCAGTTGTATTTATTACTGCTTGGTGTAACTCATTCTAAGCCTTTTGGTTTAAACACTTGGGCTTCGGACCAGTTGTTTTGCACTGAGAGGGTTTGTGGTCTGCACTGTAGTGGCAGAACAGGTAGCTTACATCCTTCTAGGTTGGGAACTGCTGATTGAGGGCTCAGTGCCTGTTATTCTAAAAGTGTATTAATTCTGGTTTAAGCACTTGGGCTTTCAGGCCAGTTATTTTACATTAAGAGGGTTCGTGGTCTGCACTCTTGTGGGAGGAGAGGCTGGACTCTGCCCTTCTGAGCTGGGAATTTCTGGTTGAAGGCTTATAGTGCATGCATATCTGAACTGCTTTACTGAAGTTGGTGCGCCTTGTTTGCTGTGGCATAGACTGGATTCGGGCCTGCTGGATCTAGCTTTGTTTGTGTAACTTGAGCACTAATCCAGGCATTCTCTAAAGTATTCAATTGTATTTATTACTGCTTGGTAGTAACTTGATTAAAGTGTAGCTATCATTCTAAGTCTTTTGGATTAAGCACTTGGGCTTCAGACCAGTTGTTTTACATTAGGAAGGTTTGTGGCATGCACTGTGGTGGCAGGACAGGTAGCTTTCATCCTTCTAAGTTGGGAACTGCTGATTGAGAGCCCAGTGTCTGTTATTCTTAAAGTGTATTAGTTCTGGTTTAAGCACTTGGGCTTCAGGCCAGTTATTTTACATTAAGAAGGTTTGTGGTCTGCACTCTTGTGGGAGAAGAGGCTGGACTCTGCCCTTCTGAGCTGGGAATTTCTGGTTAAAGGTTTATAGTGCCTGAATATTTGAACTGTATCTTACTGAAATTGGTACACCTTGTTTGCTGTAGCATAGACTAGATCCAGGCCTGCTGAATGTAGCTTTGTTTATATGCTTGTTGTTTGTTTGCTTGTTATTTCCCTGGAACGCTAATTCCACCTAATACGTGGCTTCTCAGCGCTTCTGTGGATCACTAGTGATATCTGCATTGCTTACTGTACGTATTTCCTTGTTTCACTTGAAAGAAAGTTACTGTTTGTCGTTTTTGCATTTAAGTTACCTGTAACACATTGCACTTAAGTTACCTGGCACTTGCTCACTAAAGCAATTATATAAGTCAGCACTAAAAATTAAAAGCACTACACCCTCACTCCCCACTGGCCCTGGTTTTCAATTATTAAGGAATTCCCAATATTATTCTAGCATGTCCAAAGGTCAGTTGTCAGTCTCCTCTCCGGTCCAGCTGGTGAATCTGGGAATCTTGAGGCAATGTTACAACTGCCTCATGTACACAGACAACCCTCTCCTCCTCCCAACAATTTCCAACACATGTGAGAGATGCAAGCATATAGCCAAACTGGAGGCTAAGCTCTCTCAACTCAGTACTGGCATAACCAGTCAGGAGGAGAAGGAAACCACACTCACTACAATTCCAGTCTCACATAGACCTACCACAACAGCAAACCAAACACATAATCACACAAAACATACTGGAGGCTCTAAATAAAGATCTGCCGAAGCAGCAGAGACCTCCAAAGCAGACACCCAAGCAGCCGCTACCCCAAAACAAAACACGTGCAACACATATCTCACAAAGCCAGTGTGCCAAACAGTCACAGCCCTTAAGACTAAACAACACACCTGATACAATTGTAATAGGTGACTCTATCGTCAGGCACACTGACGTCCCACTCACCAGGCTGAACAAGGAGAGGGTCACGGTGAGCAGCCTGTCGGGCGCTAGGATCCGCCACATAACACAAGCACTCAGGTCACTCCAAGGCAAGTACAAATATGACTCAGTCATTGTCCATGCTGGTGTGAATGACCTGAGACGTACCTCCCTGGACTACATGAAAGAGACATAAAGGAGCTCTCTGAGCATGTAGCCCAGGCCGGTATGACCCTGACCGTGAGTAGCATCTTACCCTCACCAAGAATGATGCCACAATATGAAGACAAGATGATCAATTTCAACAATTGGCTTAAGTACTGGTGTCATTCAAAGGGGATCCAATGCCTGTCAGCTTGGGATGATATGCTCAACAAGCCACGATGCTTCGCTAGGGACGGCTTGCACCTGTCACCCTGGGCTTTCGGATATTGGCAAAGGCTCTTGCCACCCCATAGTGCCTTTTTTAGGCAAGGCTCAAAAGACAAACCCACCTCCATAGGTATCACAAGGGATAAGAAACTAAGAGTAATGCTACTCAACGCCAGAAGTCTAAACCTCAAGATGCACGACTCGAAACTTTCCTTAGCATGGAGAACATCGATATCTATGCAGTAACAGAAACCTGGTTCAGGGCTCGAGAGCACCCCAGCACTACCAGGTTATACCTCATACCATGCTTTTCGCCCCAAAACTTGGACCGAACCACAAAAGGAGGGGAGTATCGATATTCATCAAAGATACCCACACCTCCAGGTTGGTGGCAAAGCACGAAGCATCAGAGACTATCCATGTGCAACTAACAGTGGGTAAAACTGCCTTCCAGTTTATAGCCTGCTACAGACCACCCTCCCAAACCCAGGAACCCCACTCGGCCTTCCTGAGAACACTGGAAAATATGAAGGTCTCTCCAAACACCATTATATTGGGACTTCAACTACCCAAACATAGACTGGGAGCATTACTCTAGCTCCAACACCCTAGCCCAAAGGTTCCTAGAATTTATAAACTCAAATGCTATGGAACAACTTGTTACCACTCCCACAAGAGGGGAAAACATACTGGACCTGATCATCACCAACATGGGGACTCTATGCTCCAGACCAGAAGTGTATCCCTCACTGGTAAGATCAGACCATAAACTAATCTCACTGGATATTCACATCCCGACCCCACCCCCTGCCCAGAAAACCACAGTGAAAAACTTCCCTAAAGCAAATTTCACACTCCTCAAAACTGAGGTGGAATCCTTCAAAGCCCCCGGGCCTGTGGAAAATCTGCCCAGACCGCAGAATCCTTTATAAATGCATTCTATGAACACCTTCAGGAATGCATGGATCATGCGATCCCAAATAAAACCGAGACCCAATCCTCCAAAGGCAGACGTCCTGTCTGGTGGACCCCAGCCATAAACAAACTATAAAATAGAAGGAGGAAGCTACTAAATGATAGAGCAAAATCCCAAAAAGGGAAGGCATCACTGATCAGTATTAGCAAAAAACTACGGGCACACATAAAATTGTCTAAGGCTAGCTTCGAGAGAAAAATTTCACAGGACACTAAGGATAATCACAAGGCTTTCTTTAGTTATGTTAGGAACCTGGGTGGTAATTCCCGGATATGCTCAGAATTAGTCCAAAATGACAAAAAATACACCGAACCCACAGACATTGCCAACATCCTAGCTGACAGGTTCAGCGCAAACTCCCCACCAAAAGGGAAAATATCTATCCCAGCAGAGTGCTGCCCCCCTGACATCTCAGATGCTCAGGTAAGAGCCGCCCTCTCCAAAGCAAAAAACACAGCATCAATGGGACCAGACGGTGTCCCGGGCTGCATCCTACATGAACTCCAAGAAGAGCTAAACCCAAACATAAAACTACTGTTCAATCTCAGCCTTACTACAGGATATGTACCCAAAGAGTGGCGTACAGCAACAGTGGTCCCTTCTCCATAAAGATGGTGCCTCAACGGATCCTGGAAACTATCGCCCCATAAGCTTGACTAGCTTGGTCTGCAAAGCTATGGAAAGGATCATCATGGACCTCATAAATAAAGATATTGGGGACCTACAAACACTGGATCCTACCCAGTTCAGCTTTGTTAAGGGCAGATCCTGCCTCTTAAACCTGGTTGATTTCTTTGAAACAGTCACCAAGGCCATTGACGAGGGGAAGGTGGTCCACACAGCCTACCTGGACCTTGCAAAAGCCTTCGATACAATACCCCACTTGGGCATTATAGATAAGCTCACCAGCTTAAATATAAACCCCTATGTCACTAGATGGATTGCAAAGTGGCTCAAGGACAGAACCCACATGGTTAGAATTGCTGGAGCCATGTCAGACTCCAAACCAGTTACAAGTGGTGTCCCACAAGGCTCAGTCCTGGGACCTCTCTTGTTCGGTATATATTTCTCGGAGGTACAGGCCAACATGGAAGGACTGTGGCTGACCAAGTTCGCAGATGACTGCAAACTGGACGCCATAATTGACTCTTCAGTCGACACAAGCATCCTCCAAAAGGGCCTCATAGAAACAGACAACTGGTGCCAGAGCCATGGCCTCAAGCTAAATGCCAAAAAGTGTATAGTGATCCCCTTTGGCAAAAACAAAGTGCCCACAAATTACCACATAGGTGGTAATCCATTAAGTACAGAAGAAGTAATTAGGGACCTGGGGACCCAAGTTGATAGCAATCTCTCATTTGACAACCACGTGGCCAAAGTGGTTAGAAAAACATTTTATGTAGCCCACCTAATCATAAAGGGATTCACATCTAGATCAGGGGACGTCATCGTGCCTCTTTACTCATCCCTCATCAGGCCCATAATTGAGTACAATGCCCCTTTTGGGATGTACCTTACCAGACACCTGCAGCAACTGGAAAGACCCCAAAAGTACCTCACCAAGAGGATCAAAGGGCTCAAACAGATGCCATATGCTGCCCGGTTAAAGAAACTCCAGCTCTACTCAGTGGCATACCGCCTGTTCAGAGGCGATCTGTGCCTGACGTATAAAGCCATGTCCAACCCGAATTAATGGACATGCTGCACCTCAGAAAATCCAAATCCCATCGAGCTACGCTCGAGAGACTTGAACCTCAGCACTGAAATAAATAGGACATGCTGGAGGGACAGATTAATAACCCAGAGGCTCCCTTCACTCTGGAATAAAATCCCAGTCCAGGTTAGGCAGAGTCCCTCATTGACTCTCTTCAAGAGGAATCTTGATGAGTGGATGGGAGATCGTAGGTTTACCCCGGGTATCACTTCTGTGTCACTGTTAGACAGAGGCACAGTATACTAACCTCGAAAAAGGGCATAGCAAAATAAATTTAAAATGGGTGGCGAAAGCCAAATACATTCTGGCTAGGCTTATAAATGCCCTAGGGCAGATAGCCTAGTATGAACCTATGAACCTATGAACATTCGGGCATTATTGTGGTACAGTATCCTATTTGAAAATATTGACGATAAGGGTATTAAGTGTTCTTGCATCAAGTTGCTAAGCATTAATTTTTTTTATCACACAGCTAGACAATCCCAGAAGTACTTTATTTTACATCCAACAGTGTGAGAGTCTGCAGATAAGGTATTTACATCTCTAATCAGAAAGAAATTACTTCCTTGACAATACACCTTCTGGGAAGACTAGGTTCCAAATGCTTCTGAGGCATTAATTTTGTTTATATTAATCAAAATATGCTACAGATTTGCAGACTGACGTGGTCTGATTGGAAGTGTAATGATATGTACATCTTCAAAAATGTAACTATGAAACTAATGATGCCAACACACACACACACACATACATCCCCAGATTTACTAAGCCCTTTATAGCATGCAGGATTAGTTTAAGAGCTATTTTCAGCAATATGGCCGACGTGCAATCCAGGAACGAGCTACCGGGAAGTGCATGTGAGCTCTTAGGCTAATCCTGCATGGACCGAGCTCCTGTATGCAAATTACCGTAATTTGCAGGTGAAAACCATGCAAATGAGGGTAATATGCGATCCAAGAAGCTGGCAGCCATTCGTGCAGGACGAGTGCAGTGTGCAGAAATGTACTCGGTTAGTAACCAAGTACAGTTCGACAATATACAAAACGGAGCTATAACAGCTCAAAATAAAGGCTGCATATCATTGAGGAAGCATGCCAATGTCCAAATAGAAGGCCATTGGCATTGCAAAATGTAAAAAAAAAAAAACAACGTGAAATTTCATCTTCGCCGATCTCGCCTGGTTAAGCATAGGGCAGCAACGCGCAAACGGGATAGGGGGGAAATAAATAAAATAAACCTAAAATAAGCATTCCAACTAAAATCAGTATTCTGCCATGCAAGTCAATGGCAGCCAGAAGACAACCTGGCCAGTGCGTAATAGTTGCTAAGGGGGGAGGCTCAGTGTGGGACATGTAACTATGCATTAGCAGGCAATCCTGTGCAAATGAGGGAAGGGTTAGTGAATCCCAGAGGTTCCCAGAGTGTGTGGCAGGTCCCAAGAGTGTAAGAGTATAAATAGCTGGGTGCAAGACTAGGATATAGGTGAAATCATGGGATGGGGGGGTGTCAGGCATACTGTAAGTGGATTGGAGACCTGTGGCTCGGGATTGCTCCTAGCATAGCACAGCTAAGCTAGGTGTGTGTCTAAACCTGCCTGGCACTCTGTATAAATTGTAAGCATGTGGGCATGCTGCGCACCGGGTTGTACAGGAAGAAAAGGGAAGTTAAGCCAGGAAAAAGCAGCTCCATGCACATTTGAGCACTCCATTTGTGCGGCGCCCACACGGGTCTAAACAGGGAGACAATGGAAGGGGAAAACAGCAGTAGGAAGGTAATCCAGGAGAACTAGTTGAGCTGCCAGGTGAAATGTATCAGAATCAGCTAATCACGCAGGAAGCAGACCAGCCCAACCCAGAACATCACTATAAACCAAGCAAACACCTACCCCCTGGTTTTTCCACACTCTACACCACTGGTGTATACAAGAGGAAAAATTTAAAACCAAACCTACAAAATGAGAAGGGCTGCAGCAGGCAACATAGAACAAAATGTGCAAGAGGCAGAGGGTGGTGAGGATGTCAATGCTGCCAAACAACCCACAGTGAGGAGACAGAGAAGAATGTACAGACCCAGGGTAACCTACCAGGGGCTACATGAGCTGGAGATAGTGGAGCGCTATAGGGTGGACAGAGACCTCCTACAGCAAATCTTTGAGCTGTGTAGGCCACACCTGACATGCCACACTGGCTGAGGGGAACCCATCCCAGTGGATACCAAGGTATGTGTAGGCCTAGGTATACTAGCCACAGGTACCTCCCAAACTACAACTGGGGATAACAAGGGTATCTCACAGGCATCACCATCCAGAGTATTCCACCAATTCCTGGATGCCATGTCAGCACATGCCAGTGAGCACGTATATTTCCTCAACACACGTGAGGCGTTGACCCGCAGTATGCATCTCTTCCACTAAATAGCTAACTACCCTGGGGTAGTGGGTGCTATAGACTACACACATGTATGCATCAAAGCACCACCCAGTGATCAGGGTAGGGCCTACATCAACCGTAGGGGCATTCCCTCCATCAACTGCCAGGTCATATGTGATGCCCAGGGCATTATACTGAATGTGTGTGCTGGCTGCCCAGGAAGCTTTGATGATTCACACATATGGCAACTGATGCAGCTGTACCACAGATTTGCCAATGTGGACATCCCCTCCGGTCACCTAGTGGGGGATGCTGGGTACCCAATGGCGCCATTGCTGATGACACCCATCAGAAATGCACACACACCTGAACAACAACACCATAATGATGCACACGCACAGGCCAGACATATATTAGAGTGTGTGTTTGGGATGCTCAGGTCACAGTTCCGGTGTCTGGACACATCTGGTGGAGCCCTGCAGTATTCACCAGCTACATGTACCCAAATAGTAATGGTATGTGCTATGCCACACAATATGATCCTGCGGAAACAGCTGCAGCAGGAACAGCATGGGGTAGGGCCACACAGCCCCCCACCAATGCCAAGGCCTGTACAGGTACAGAGTGACTCGGAGAAGGAACAACCTGAGCCTGCTCCAGTAGGTAGAAGGGGGCATGCCCAGTATGCCCTGGCCTTGGCAAAGAGGCAACGCATAGCATATACACTGACACAGTAGGGCCCCAGGGAATGACACCTCTCTTAGACTCGCACAGACAGTAAAAGGGATGCCAAACATGACACTACCTGTGCCTGTGCATCTGACATAGGCAGCCCTCCAGCACCATCCTCAAGTCCGACACACCCTCAAGGTAAGTCAGTCAACCTACCAATTGTCAAATGGAGTAGAATGTGTTTTTACCTGTAGCTATGGTATGGATGTGAACATGCAAGGGAATTGGGTGGGCAGCAGAGATTAGACATCCATAGTGGCAGCATGAGATCTGTAACACATACTGGAATCACCATAGTAGCCAGTACTACACAGGATGACAAAACCCACTGCAGGAAATGGCCTGAGCAACAGGGCTGTCCATAAGAGTCACACATACCAGCCAGGAAGGATCACATACCCAGCAAAAGTCTCAGCCAGCAGGACAGGTGAAGACAAACACAAACAAATGCTGTACTATGGCCTCCAAATGTGCACTATGGTTAACCCCTCCCCCAGGCCTAGACAGACAGACTGCAGCAGGTCAGGCAGTCGGATGTAAGTTGTGAAGGCTAGAAAGTCAGGCACTAATATGTAGGTAAACAAAGCTAGGATCTGTACTACACTGGTAAGCCCTAGCCAGCAGGATAGGTAAGACTACAGACGGAAATGGAGTACCCAACTTACCAGTACAGTCCTAGCAAATGTATACAAGTGTCAGGTGCACCCCCCCCCCATCCAACGTACACATAGAGTAACAGTTAGGTGTGCCCCCCCACTCCTGTGTAGAACAGTAGAAACAGTCAGGTGCCCCCCCCCGCTATGCAGAAATGTAGCAACAGCCAATGGCAAATGAATGATGGATACCCTGCAGAAACAGCATGCTACCCATTGGTGTACAACAAAAGGTCAGCACCGCAGTACAAACAACCTGGACGTGGTCCACGCATGCAACACAGATGGCCATACTGGGCATGCCCACACACTTAGAGGAATGAAGGCAATGTCAGTCAACCACATACTGAGAGGTCATACTGCGCATGCTCACACACTTAAACACAGGAAGGCCATGTTTGTAAACACCAGTGGACCAGACATATCTGGAAGTTGCAGTTCTCAGTGTAAACACGTCAGTATGCACAACTCCTGGCTTTCACACACAGTGGATAGGAATGCAGACAAATATGTAAGGACAATACTCTATAATAAGCCACAGGCACGCAGGCATAGATGTGTGGAAGAGGGTGACTGTGACAAGGAGCCATGCAGGCCTGTCCCAACTGGCACACAGCCTAAAGGCCCCCAACACAGGAGGTGCGGATGTAACCCACTGCGGATACTAGCCACCCAGTACCTGTCAGCATGACAGACTATGTGGTGTACATGCCAGCTGTGCAACAAGTCTGTACAAGGAAGCAGCCATCTAGTACTGTATACACGCACCTGTGACATACGACCCCGTGTGTGCCTGCATGTGGCATGTCAACCCCTACATGAATGGGGTATGGCACATGCACACACTGCCCTCCCCATAGCAGTAGTATGAAAAGCCTGCTGAGGTCATCCAATGTGAATTACACCTATGGCGCATCCCATAACTGCGTACTGCTGTAGTGACAGAGTAGTTAGGTAGTAATATTAACCCCAGACCTGTCAATTGTATGAGTGTGTGTTTGTGTGTGCCTGTCTGCCTCTGACTGTGTAGAGTGAAATGCTTGTTAGGCTACTCACACTCCGTGCAATACATATATTGAACTTTGGCAAGGTTGTTGATGTCACTCACCTAGAAGTACACCTCTGGGAAATTGATAGCCTAGTAATCACCGTGGAGTGTTCTGTAACTGTGTACCGCTGTAGTGTGATAAACTAGTTAGGTAGATGTTTGAGCCCCAGCCCTGGCAACTGTTTGTGTGTGTGTCTGACTGGGTAGAGAGCAATGCATTTTAGGCTGCTCACACTCAATACAATACAAATACACTGCTTTGCCAAGGCTGCTGATGTCACTCACCTAAAAGTACACCTCTTGGAAATCGATAGCCCAGTAGTCGCCGTAGTGCATCCTGTAACTACGTACTGCTGTAGTGTGGTAAACTAGTTAGGTAGGTGTTCGTGCCCCAGCCCTGGCAACTGTGTGTGTGAGCCTGTGTGTGTGTCTGACTGGGTAGAGAGCAATGCTTTTTAGTCTACTCACACTCCATACAATACAAATACTCTACTTTGACAAGGCTGTTGATGTCACTCACCTAGAAGTACACCTCTGGGAAATTGATGGCCCAGTAATCGCCATGGAGTGTCCTGTAACTGCGTACCGCTGTAATGTGATAAACTAGTTAGGTAGGTGTTCGAGCCCCAGCCCTAGCAACTTTGTGTGTGAGACTGTATGTCTGACTGGGTAGAGAGCAATGCATTTTAGGCTACTCACACTCCATACAATACAAATACTCTAGTTTGCCAAGGCTGCTGATGTCACTCACCCAGATGTACACCTCTGGGAACGTGATAGCCCAGTAATTGCCGTAGCGCATTCTGTAACTGCGTACTGCTGTAGTGTGATTTAGAATGGTGGTAGTGTTCCATCTCCATCCATGCCAAATGTTCGTGTTTCACTGTTGCAGTCATTACATTTGGGTAATCTACTGGCAGGTTGCCCTCAGTCGGCCTGATTAACAAAGTCTTGGGTCCTGCGTCGGTTGCTCTCCCTTTTCCGTGACGTCAGGTTGTGAGAGGTATAAAACATGCAGCCGATGCCATTACATCAGTCTTTCTTGTCATGCGATGCCCGAAGCAGAAGCAGTTCACAAGTGCCGGTCGGCTGACTCCTGAAATTTTTGTTTTCGAGTTTCAGAACCGAAGTCTTCAACTTAAAGTACCCCATTGGGGAAACTTTTTCTTGCTTCTTACCGATGTCAGTAAAAGTTAATAATTGCATTACTTGTGGAAAGCAAATACCTCATAAAGATTTTCATTTGTGCTGTATTCCTTGCCCAGACCCTGACCACGACATACCTTGCTGTCGGTTTTGTGCTTTATTTAATCAGTGCACTATCCATCGTCGGTACATTTTTGCCTCTAAATATTTCGGTTCTTGGTTTAATTATCCAGAAATGACATCGGTTAACCATCCGACTACTGGAATTATGAAAAAACATAAAGAAAAAGACAGAGACAGGCTGTCGAGATCCAAAACTGACGACGATGCTTCTCCTAAGCCAGTCACCAGTTCGCCGGTACTCAGTGAGGCGCTTTCACAGCCCCTGATACCCGCTACTTCTGACTCACAGACCTCTACTGAGACCGGAGTCCGGTATGCCGCAAGATGCTTCATCTATGGAACCCGTGGATGTCTCTCCCTTGTATGGGTCCGGAGCCGCTGTGCAGGCACCGGCTTCTGAGGGTGTATTCAGGCCTACAGACTTGCAAATTAAACCGACTCCACCTTCTATACTAAGGCCTAAATCTCGATCTATGTCTAAAAAAACGACGCACAGGCCACATGTTCAGACCCCAATGCCTAAAAAACAAATGATCAAAATGGCTGAAGATCTTATTACTCTAATCAGGGGTAGTCCCCCCCCCTCCCCTTCTAAGAGGCCTAGAGCTGAGCTTGACTATGAATCTTCTGATCAGGACTCTGTTTCTTCTGATTCTTCTAATGACCTGGATTTGTCCATACCTACTTACGAGGATTCTGATGCAGAGGATTCCATTCCCTCTGCTTCCCCCCGAGGATTTTTCTTTTGGGGAAACTTTACATACTTTAAGGGAGCATTTCCACTGGGAAAGTCAGGAATTTTCTGAATCAAAAAAGAGGCTTAGGGATTTCCTTCTACTACCTCAGCATAGGCCTTTACTAGACATTGTTGATGATGTGCTTTCAGAATCCAGTATGGGCCCTGATTCCCTGCCTCTGGCTTCTAGTAAACCAGACAGATACTACAGGGTTCCTGAGTCCCACGAGTTCCTTTTCAAAAATTCTGTTGCGGATCCAGAAACCATTTCTCAGGGGTCCAAGGGCATTAAGGCTTCTACTGCTAAAAATCCTGCCCCTTCTGAAAGAGACTCCAGGGTGCTGGATAGATGGGGTAAAAAGGTTTATACTTCTGCAGCCTTGGCAATCAGGGCTTTAAACTGCCAATTCCATATGTTAAAATATCAACAGTATATTATTGGACTGCTTAAAAAGAAAATTATGTTGATTTCTGACTGTGTGGAAAATAAAGATTTACAGGATTTATTGCATTCTGCTGAACACGTGAGAAAACATACTTTGCAAAGTGGTTGTGATTCTCTAGAGGCCTCTTGCAGGGCTGCTGTTACTGGGTCTGTGCTTAGAAGGCATGCTTGGCTTAAGGAGCAATCTCTGCCTGATCATGTTAAAGCAAAATTGTTGGATGCTCCTTTAAATCAGGACCGCCTGTTTGGCAATAAGGCTGAAGATGTTCTAAAAAAGATGGAAGATAAAGCTAAATCTGTGCAAACTGTAAAAGATTTCTTACAAGTGCAACCTCCAAGATTTAGTAGGCACTGGCCTACTAAGAATTTATCCTTTCTTCCAGATCCTCTCAAGCCAAACCCAGACACACCAAAAGCACCAGGTTTCAGTCCCAGGGGACTCTCAGAACTAAGCAATGGGGGGCCTCCACTTCCAAATCTAGAAATAACAAGGCACCCTCCAATGGTAAACAGTCTCAATGACTTACCCTTAAAATTACCAAACACTTACCTTTTAGCTGCCCCTTTTGGGGGAAAGATTGCTCTTCATGCAAAAAACTGGGAACTCATAAATCAGGACAAATGGGTTTTAAATATAGTGTCCCAGGGATACAGATGTCATTTCCACACGTTGCCAACACCAAACGGGTGGCCAGACCTGCCCCCAAATCAGTGGGCAGAGGCTGAAAAACAAGTACTTCCCCTCTTAAGCATGGGGGCTACTCAGCCGGTACCAGATGAGGAAAAGGGACAAGGTTTCTATTCCAGGCTTTTCCTGGTACCCAGAAAAGACAAATCATGGCATCCAATTCTGGACCTGTCTTCTCTAAACACCATTCTGGACATTCCAAAATTCAAGATGCTGACGATTCACCAATTACTTCCTATGCTAGGCAAAGATGCCTGGTTGGCAACTCTAGATTTAAAAGAAGCTTACTTGCATATCCCAATCAGGGAATCTTGCAGAAGATACCTGCGCTTCAAAGCAGGCTACTTGCATTATCAGTTCTCTGCACTGCCCTTTGGCTTGTCTACTGTGCCCAGGGTATTCACAACTTGCCTGGCTCCAGTAACTGCATTTTGCAGGCAAAGAAATATTCAAATATATCCATACCTGGACGATTGTCTAATTCAGGCAGAAAACCAGGCCACACTTCTAAATCGTCTGGCATTTGTAAAAAGTGTTCTAACTTGTCTGGGGTACACCATAAATGAAAAGAAATCACAACTGGTACCCTCTCAACAGATTACATTCCTGGGTGCAAGCTTGAATACAACTGCCCAGATGGCTTTCCTCATGCCAGAAAAGCAAATTTATTTGGTAACTTACTATAAACAAGTGGCCACAAAAACCCTGCTATCTGCAAGATAAATACTGCAAGCCTTGGGGTTCATGGCCTCCTGCATTCTTCTAATTCGATATGCAAGACTGCATATGAGGAAACTTCAGTGGTACTTAAAAAGTCTATGGAGTCAACATTGTCACAGGCTGGAAACAATGATTCCTATCATACCTTGCCTACGCCTGGAGTTCCTGTGGTGGGCAAAGGCCTGCCACCTAAACAAGGGACTGCCATTCACACTACCCCCTGCCACCCAAACCCTAACTACAGATGCATCAGACTATGCATGGGGGGCTCACCTGGCAGGGAAGTGCATTCAGGGCAAATGGAACCCAAATCAAATGCACCTACATATCAATCAAAAAGAAATGTTAGCTGTACAGAATGCTCTGACAGCCTTCAAGCACTACATTCTTCCAGGACAACTACTGGTAAAGACGGTCAACACCACAGTTATGTGGTACATAAACAAGCAGGGGGTACACATTCCTACCCCCTCTGCAGACTAGCCATGGCATTGTGGAACACGGCCTTCAGCTACCAAGTGCACCTACAAGCTCAATCCCTGCCAGGAAAATTGAATACACTGGCAGACGTACTAAACAGAAATTTCATGGACCCACACGAGTGGAAACTGGACCCATGGATTTTCAACATGTTGACAAGCAAATGGGGGAGTCCAGACATAGATCTGTTTGCCTCCCCCCAAAACTATCAGTTGGACAAATGTTGCACAAGGACTACCCACAAAAAAGCCTGGAAAGTGGATGCTCTGTCCTTCAGCTGGAAAAACCTATCACTCTACGCCTTTCCCCCTCTGCCTCTGCTCTCCAAAGTTCTGCAAAAAGTCGAACAGTACTAACCAAGAATGATTTTAATTGCTCCAGACTGGCCACGCCAACATTGGTACCCACTGCTGCACAATGTGTCACAAATATCTCCATGGCACCTGCCTCAGACACCTTCCTTGTTGTCTCAGCAGGAGAACCAAATTCTGCACCCTCAGCTCCCAACATTGAACCTTGCAGCTTGGCTAATCACTTAAAATTCACCCTTAGCATCCCTCAGCAAACCTGTGATGGATGTCATCTTGAAGGCGAGAAGACCTAGTACTAGAAAATCTTATGCTGACAAATGGAAAAAATTCTGTGCCTGGAACCAATCTTTAGGGATGAGCACAGCAGCGCCCAATTTACCTCGGATTTTGCAATACTTAACTGAGATGCTTCACAAGGGCCTGTCTTTTTCCTCTATTAAAATCCGCGGTTCAGTTATTTCAGCTCACTACAACACAGAATCACCCCTCTTTTCTCATCCCCTACTCAAGCAGTATCTCAGAGGGGCAAAGAACTTGAGACCACCCAGGAGAGCTCCTACCCCTGCCTGGGACCTTAACTTTGTTTTGGAGAAGCTCACTCTACCTCCTTTCAAGCCAGCTGCTACTGCAGACTTAAAATTTCTTTCTTAGAAAACAGCCTTCCGTTTAGCAATCACTTCAGCTAGAAGGATATCTGAATTACAGGCCCTTATGGCAGTGGAGCCTTTCATCATCTTTCATGCGGACAGGGTGTCTTTGAGGACCAATCCATCCTTTATGCCCAAGGTGGTTTCCAGTGTGGCTCTTAATCAGTCCATTCATTTGCCAGCCTTCTATCCCAATTCTCAGAACAAAGGGGAACGGATTCTGCAATCCTTGGACGTGCACAGACAGCCTAGATTCTACTTGGACAGAACTAAATGTCGAAGAAAATCTGAACAATTGCTGTTAGCATTTGCTGCTGGGGCAGAGGGAAAGGCTATTTCAAAACAAACTATTTCTAAATGGATAAGCCATTGCATTAATTTCTGCTATAAGCACCATGGAAAACCTATCCCCCAGGGGATCAGATCACATTCCACCAGGGCTGCATCTACTTTTACAGCTTTACTCAGAGGTGTTCCTACCAGGGATATTCTAGAAGCTGCTACCTGGAGTTCTGTACATACTTTCACCAAGCATTATCATTTACCAATTTTCTCTAAATCCAGAGCTGGCTTTGCCACTGCTGTCTTGCAGGGCCTTATAGCTGGTCCTAATGCTGTATAAATTCCTCCTCCCAACCATAGCTTTGGGAATCTACCCAAATGTAATGACTGCAACAGTGAAACACGAAGAACATAGTACAGTTGTTTACACTTGCCATAAATGTAGATGTTCGAATGTATTCACTGTTGCCATCCTGGTTACCCTCCAGCCCCCTGTCTTTCTCTGACTATACCTCTACTTTCTTTTACTACACTTAAAAAGCCTTTTTGGTGTATTTGCTTTTGGTTGGAGGTATATATTTGTGTTTTTAATTTTATTTGCTCCCCATTTGGGGGACGCCTGACATATGGGGCAAGAAAAACTGATGTAATGGCGTCGGCTGCACCTGACATCATGGAAGAAGGGACAGCAACCGACGCAGGACCCAAGACTTTGTTAATCAGGCCGACTGAGGTCAACCTGCCAGCAGATTATCCAAATGTAATGACTGCAACAGTGAATACACTCGAACATCTACATTTATGGTAAGTGTACACAACTGTACTTTCCGGATGTGATGTGTGTGTCTCAGTGTCTGTGTATGGAGCAATGCATTATAGGCTACTCACCTGCAGTACATTACAAATGCCCTACTTTGGTAGTCCTGCAGATGCCATTAATTGTGAAATACACCTTTGGGGAAGATGTACTTCAGTAATGTCCATGGTGCATGATGTAACTGCTTAGTGCTGTAGTGTAATAAACTATTTAGGTAGGGGTTCTACTCCCAGACATGACAGGTATGTGTGTGTGTGTGTGTTTGTACCTCGTATCCAGTGTAGAGGTGGTTGTGAGTCTGTGACACCTGTGGGCAATGTGGAGGGGTTTTGCTAATTTAAGTTATGGTGGCCCTACAATATATCACAATGTCAACCATACAGGGATAACAGATGTAAATGGCTGAGAGGCTGGGTTGCAAAGCCATACCCATACATGTGACAGCAAGGCCTGCCAATCACAGTTAGCACCTCACTGTGCCTTCACATGTGACTCACAACGGACATACCATGCCTGACAACATGGCCTGTATGGACAGATGACACTGACATCAGGAAATGCTGTTAGCATGCTATCAATGTAGGTGCAGGGTAAATCTGCTGATCAGTACCACTCCCTGCCACACGTGGGCAAGACTGGCACATCTGATGATAAGCTGTGTTCAAAACATGGGCCAGACATCCCAGGTACAGTTCCACATGTCACTGTACATGCATGTGGGAGGTGTACACATCCTAGACACCATCCAAGTCATGGACTAGGGAACACAGACATGGCAAGTGATGCACAGCATTGGCCACACACAATAGTCACCCAGGTGACTGGAAGACGGAGGTAATATCCACCTGTGTGGGCAAATGCAGATGCTACAGGTCTGTGCCACAATGCAGACCATTGTCATGTGGGCTGATGCCAAGGTATACCCATCGCCTACCCTTATATAGCCTGTTGGCACTGCTGGCCACCACACACCCGTGCAGACATACACCCATGCATGTCCGAACTGTACCCTGTGTGTTCATGTGTGTGTTGTATGGTGCGTATGTTCACATCCACATGCACTACTCCCCCCAGGACACAGTGAAGCATGCCGCCTTATGTCAGACACCCTGTCATACTCACTGCCCATACAACCTCCGTATCACCCATGTGGTGCATGTGTTCCCTGCACATTGATGTTTTGTGGCAATCCCACTAGTGACAACTTGCACTCCTGGCCCTGCCAAGTGTGTTAATATGTGTACGTCCTTGTGTGAGTGTGCCTGTGCTGACGCTGGCACCTGTTCATGTAGACAGGCATGTGTACGTCACTTACTGTATATCTACCCTATTCCTGTTGCGGATGTCACTCACCATCACATATATGTTCTGAGTGCTCCCCACCAGATAACCCATGTGGCGCATCCAATAACAGCATCAAGCTGTGATAGCACTACATAGCTGTTGGGTGTTTGATACCCTGTGCTGATAGGTGTGTGACACAAACATGCGTAGGTTTTACCCTCCCACCCCTCCCTGACATGTATTCGCCTCTGTCTGCCTCCCCCACTCCCTCTCTGACAGATGTGGAGGGCCACACCTGTATTGCTTAGGCAGCAGCATGTGTATGTAACGTGATGCACATGATCAGATGATGGCCTCTGCATGAATTGCAGCCCTTCCCTATCCATTTGCATGTGGAACAGGTG